>NW_010390376.1:0-2135 GCF_000710305.1 Buceros rhinoceros silvestris | reverse complement strand
CCTCAGGTATAAAAAAGAGGCTTTAAGAGGCCCTCACTAGGTTCATTAAGAGCAACAACATTCATCCAACAGCTCCAAAATTAAGTCCACATTTGGTCAAATGCATAGAATTTATAAAGGGGTTTTTTTGGAGAAAGTGGGGTGGGTAAAGTGTTTGTTTCATTTTTTACGCTCTTTAATAGTATTACGAATAAATTTAATCTCATGGTGGGTCTCCTATAACTTAAGACAACGAATACAAGGAGGTAATGAAAAAAGACATATTTGACTAAGCACAAGATTTTTAAGTGATACAAAATAAATCCTAGTGAGTTTGAGAGAAAATCATGTAAGCAAGCTAAGCTTAGTGAAAGTTTGTCTGAAGTCAGCAAAGTTCAGTGCATCCAAGAATCTGATCCAACGTAATAACTTGACCTCAATTTCCTCACTAGGCATTCACTTTAAAGAAATAATGTAAACGTTTAATAACACCACTAGGTAACTAGCAGTAAAGTTTCTCTACAGATAGGTATTTGCTACTCCAGTTTAGCATCCACCTGTACAATGGATGTACACTTACATAAAAATATTTAGAAATACATCTTACATATCAAAAGATAGAAGCTCTTAAGTGGAAAGAAGAAAGGAGAAAGCAGTTTCAAATGAAACTCTCACCCAGGCATTCTACAGGTACTGCAACAGAAAATAACTACTCTTTATATAACTCATATGACTCACGTCACACCCTAGACAAGAATTAATCCAATACTTTTGAGGCCTTTTTTACCTTAGAAAAGGTATTTACTCCTCAGCAAAGATACAGCTTATGCTAGTAGAATCGCTTCCACCTGGCTAATTTAGATCCGTTCCCCAGACAGAGTAAGACAAAGTCCTCTGGCCAGTAAATCCACACCAGGGGCAGGGGCAGCCCACCACTCGCAGCACTTGCTTGATGCTGAGCACCAGTCTGGTGCCTCCAGGCGCCTGAATCCTCCTGCCTCCTCAGACTCTTTTCACAGCCTAAAAAGCGCCAACAGAAACACAAAGGTCCCACCCGGGTCAACAGAAAGCCATCCCATTTTAACCAAAAAGTACTTTTCTCAACTACTTTGTTTCTGCCTGTGGAAAATAACAAGCTTAATGACAAAGCCGAGCACAGATGACTTCAAACCCAGATCACTAACACGTAGTTCCGGTTGTCATCAGCCTGACAACAATTAGTAATTGGTGTATAATACTGAAGATAACCAACAGCATCAGCAGGCAAGCCTCCCAGATTTTTTGTAATTTAAGTGGCCTCATCCATAAAGAACAGCGATCAGCCTTAGAGCTGGCCTTTGCCATCTGCAGTATTTGCTAGAGGTTTAAAATGGTACATACAAATAAAAGCAAGTCTTCCCAAAGTAGTTTACTAGCAACAAACAATATCTAGGTCAGGAGGTAAAAAAACTTCCCATCACTCATACTGTTAACTGTCACCTTTTGACACAACAAAATTCAAAAAAAGCTAATCCAAACACAGGGGATGGCGACTGAACACATCTGATCCGCATCAGCTGGACACAAGAACAAAGCACTGAAGCGTACTACCAGAAAGCCCTTATCTATAGGGATGTGTAGGCAAACCGGGACAAAAGCAGGTTGTCTGGAGTGGAACGAAGCCGTAATCCCCCACTGGCCTTACGTGCCACGGCTGGGCACGGAGAGCAGGGCCAAGAGGTACAAGGAGATGGGTACAAGATTAAACACTGAAGGAGAAGAGGAAAGGGTTTAAATATATGTATATGTACACACATATATACACACACAGACACATTAAAAAAAAAAGTCACGACAGTAGCAGATCTAGGGGTGAGATTTACCTCCCCCATGGAAGCACCAGAAAAATGCAGAGTAATCTAAGCGGATACATGCTCATGTGCGCATCCACAGACAGACCGCAGACTCGCACGCACAAGGCATAGAGAGCGCATCTGCAGAGTTGCCGAGGTCCCAGTGCAAACCAGCTGGCCGGGGCTCAGGCGGCGGCGGCTGCCACCGGTGCAACGGGTGACGATGCACTACGGGGCTGCGAGGCGGCGGAGGTACCAGCAGCAGCATCCTCAGCCGGGCCGCACCGGGCGGGGCGCGGCGGGTTCTAGAAGGAGCCACCGCCC
>NW_010390375.1:27950-32693 GCF_000710305.1 Buceros rhinoceros silvestris | reverse complement strand
ACACACACGCCGGGAGCGGCCCCTCATGGAGGGCTCGGCCGGTCCGGGGGAGCGCCTGGCTGCCTGTGGGGCGGGGCGAGCGCCCCGAAAAACTCCTTCATAAACCCCCGTGCTGTGCTTCGGGTGTGGGGGGGAATCGGTGCCGATTCCTATTTTTTAAAAAAAGCTGTGGATTATGTGTCTTCCCCGCCCGCCCGAAGGAGAACGGCAGAAGTTGGTGAGGGGGGGCTGGGGGCATCTTGGGTTTAGGTCTCTTGATGGCGAGCGTTGCCTCCATGCTTTAAAATCCCGCTTTAAACGTGATTCGAAGCAGAGGGGATCGCGGCAATTGATATCCCCTCCTGCAAATGCTCAAAAACCCGAAGAAAACAACCCCTGCCACGTGAACCCCTCCAAACAGGAGGCAATGTTTAGAAAAGCGGCAGATTTTAGGAAACGCACCCGCTAATTGTGTTACGTGCAATTGTACATAGGAAAAAGCAGCATGATCTGTGTGTCCGAGCCGCTCCTGCTCTCCAGGCGCAGTCAGCCGGAGAATGGTGGTGAAAGCACCCAGTTATTTTGAAATATATGGCGGGGGGGAATCGTCTTTACTTTTCAGAGCGATACTTGTACTTTTAATCAGGGGAAGATGCTACGCACTCTTGAAGCTGCTGAGCTTGTCTTGTGAGAAATGATGCAGAATTTGGTCCTTTTATATCCTGCTGCTTCAGAGAAGATGCTGGCTGGAACCTGAGGAGCGTGCGGTGAACGGTGCGATAGGCGCTACCGATGCCTCAACCCACGGAAAACTCTAATTGACTTTGGCGGGAGCTGCTCCTGAAGCAGTATCAATCGCTCTCGTGTGAAGGCAAGGCAGAAAATAGGGACCAGATTAAAAGGGATGATAGGGAGGTGGGACGGGGCAAAAATGAGGTGTTGGAGAGGGGGATAAGGTCTTAGCTGCTGCTGGAGGGGAGGAAACGCAGCTAGGATGTGAGAATGAGGAGAGAAGGAGCTGCAAGAGCGGATAAATCGGAATGGTGACTATAAAAACTCCATGTGGGTGTGAATGCTGTGGATTAAACGAGTGTCACTGAACAGAAGTGCCTGGAGTTGCGTCCTGTCTACAGCCGGGTTTGGGCTGGATTCTGCTGCTCTGCCTTTGGCAGCTAAGCTTGGGTGTTGCTGTTGGTTAACAATTGTCAGATGTGTTGGTGTGACAAAAAAAAAAAAGTGGGCAACAAAAGCGTTTGGTGGTGGTTTTAATTGCTCTGAAAACAGGCTAGGTGCAGGTATTTGAAAAGGATGTCCCTTAGCTAGGGGTGCTCTCAATCACAAGGCTGCAAGCAGTAAATACTTGTGTATTTTCCCCCTAATTCTTCCTACTGATGTGAGCTGACTTCAAGTGAAAAGGGCGTTTTGAAGTTGGCAGCTCTTCAGGTCTGGAATAATTCTTGCTCTTGTGCAAGTTCTGTTTGTTACAAAGAATTTTGCTTATTCAGGAGCAGGGCTGAACAATAGTCACATATGCAACGGCTTAGAGGCTGTTACAGCTAGTAAGTCACAACTGGCGATTTATTTAGCTGTTGTGCATCCAAAGATTGTTGGTAAAGGCTCCGTCGCTGCGGTTCCTGCCAAGATTCAGATTGCTTGTGGTGCCGAGCCCTGTGGCTGACGAGACCCGCTAGAAGCCTGCGAGAACAGGGTAATGGTGAATAAGCCTCGTGTGCTGCGGCTTGCGAAATGAAACAGCGCTTGCTCTGGTTAGTATTTGGGTTGGTGAACACGAAGGTTGTGGCAAAGGATCTCTCTTCCGTGTGTTGTACCGTTATGGTGATGCTGCTGACAAAAAAGCAAGGGCATGTTTAGCTTGGAGTGTCGCCTCTGCTGCTGGGGGTGAAAACCCTCAGTGCGGGTTCTTGCTGCAGTGGATTTCTTGCGACTAATCATAATCCTTGGTTTGGTGTTTGCTGGTTTGCAGCTCGCTGTCCACATCAGAAGTTGTAGGTTGTTTTCTTCAGGGCTAAAACGCGCTTGCTAACTGGGTTTTTAAAAGTAGTTACTGGTTTGTCTCAGCAGCTAAGAATGAGTGACGAGAAGTACTCTCTCTAGTGGCAAAGGTCGTATAAATTACTGAATATGTCTTTTAAGATCCTAATTTCATTGGCTTTTCTTCCTTTCATTAGCTATTTTTACACTGATACTTCTTAAGATTTCTGCTGGGACTCATGAAGTGGAATTTGTGTTTTCTCAACCCTTGGAAGGTGTTAGTGGATAGATTGAGAATAGCTAACAAACAGAAACACTACGAAGTCCAGCTTCTGTCTTACGAGGTGCTGTGAATTCTTTCCCATGCATGTGTTTGCTCTGGGGAAGTGTGAAAGGGTTTCTGAAGTTGACCTCGGCTCTGAGTCAAAGCAAGACTAAGGGTTTTGTTTTTGTTAGAATTGCTTGTTAGAAATGAATGGAGATATCCTACGATAAGTTGTTTGAAAGCTTTGCCTGGAACTGGGCACAGCAGTTCAGGTCGAATGGGGGACGAGGAAGATGAGGTAGCTCTAGCGACAGCTTGCCCGGAGCTGTGTGGTGGGACATGCTCTGGAAAATCCCCCCAATCCTTTATTTTCTGCAGGAATCCTCTCCAGTGGCTGAGAGAAACTGGAACTTTCTCGCTTTGTTTAACAACCTCTGTGGTTTTCATCTTGAATATTTCCTCGAGGGTTGGTTTTGTTCTTGTTTTTTTTTCTTTTTTCTTTGGAGAATGAAACCTTGGGAGATGTTCTTGTCTCAGCAGCCTATTGTTAATTGCTCAGTGTATAAACACTTCACCTTTCCTCAACACTTAACCACAATGAACAGGCTGCTGAGATGGTGTGGGTACCTTGCATAGAAAACAGACCCCCCCTTCGATGTCAGTGAATGCAAGACCCTCCTCGTTAGCATGAAGCCCTTAACGAATCATCGCTGTGGAGTGCACTAAGCAAATTCAACAAATTGTTTGACAGAAACCACTACCAGTTTAAAATCCGATTTGTAGGTCAGAATATCTCGGTTGTTGGTTCCTATCTGTGTATACCTCTGCTAACGCTCTTCACTTTTGTTTTTATTAGACTTTAGATCAAAGATGGCTCATGCGAGGCTGTTAAGTCGTATGTGGCTTGTGAGCCATTGAATTACAGCTCCGGTACGCAGCTTCATCACGTAACCAGCAGCAGAGCTACAGAGCAGCTATAACCCACCACTAAAACAAAAAGATTAAAGTGGGAGTGAGGGGAAAGAAGGTGAAGATGGAGGTGGAGGTTCTGTCCACCTGCTGGTGTTGGAGGGAAATAATTTCTAGGCGGTCCAAAGCTGATTATTTGTATATTTGCAATAACTGATATCATAGTGTGTGAAGAAAAGGCGGGTGGAAATGGGCACGCCGTTACACCGCTTTCTGCTGGTTTCAAAAGGAACAAAATCCCTCTACTATTTGCAGCAACGCTCAGAAATGAGCCAGTATCTGCAGTAGACAAGAAATAGGTAGAAAAAAATTAAACTTGGCTGTTTTGTGCTAAGTGCTGTTAATTAGCGTTTTGCTTATGAGATGGTAACGAGCGCTCATTAACTATTACACCTCCAATAGCTCACAAAGATCAGTGTGAAATCGCTCAGCAAATGGCAAACTTGCTGGGGCAGACCTTGAGATTTTTTAAAGAAGGCTCGCTAAGTAAATTCCTTTAATTAGGTAATTATCATGTAATTCACTGCAAAGTCTGTCCTTTTAAGAACTTTTCTGAGAAAGTAGAAGGAAAATGCAGGCAGCTGCCTAAAACCAGCAGCTTTTCCCTTGTTCCTCCCCACGGTGCACTCGCTTTCTCACCATGCTGTCCGGGCTCTGTAATTCAGCCGCATTTTCAAATGAAGACAGAGAACTGGTGTATGCGGATCTGACAGCTCAAAGTTGGTATGAGTGTGTTTAAAACATATCTTCTGTACCATGTCAGTCATGACAAATGAAGTCTGCAAAAAAAATTCAGACTAAAGAGATGCTTTTTCAGAGTCTTGTACCTCTGGTACTGAAATGTGAAAGGGTGCTTTAGCCACAGCAAAATCCACGTACTCGGACACAGGAATCCTTGCAGAAGGTTGGAATTGCTACATAACATGCTCCATCTTGGTTTTAAAAGCAAATAACGATTTTGTCTGTTATAGTACACTTCAGTGTGGAGCATAGATCACAAAAACTTTTACATTCAACCTCTAACCAAGAGTATTGAAAAAGAAACTTTTTTTTTTTTCCCTCTGGGTGAAGCCAGTGGCGGTTTTAAAAGAACCAATTTACTGGAGAAAAGCTTTAGTGCATTTATGTTCTTTTCAGGCTTTTCAGTCAAACCATGGAAGATCAAGTCAAGAGTTATGGGCCACAGCTGTGTCCTGCATTGAGATCCTCTATAGGCCCTCAGCGGCACTGATTCAGGCATGGTGACCACCGCTCCCGTCCCTTTTTCATGCTGAAAGGCAAAGCCGTCCACTCGACTGAGAAGCTTTGCCTTGCAACCATATTTTCCCATTCACTTTCAGTGGGCGGCTTAGATTTGATTAAGAAATACTGTCCTGTAATTGCATTCTGTCCCCCTCTCTCATGCTATGAAAAGCTTCTGAAGACAATTCAAGGTCTTGAATTTTAAATATAAACGGTTGGGAAGGAGGGTCTTTGCAGCCTGGCTAGGTGCTGTGCAGATGAAGTGATAAGTAGCTTTTAGTGAGAAATACTGAAAG
>NW_010390375.1:23618-27857 GCF_000710305.1 Buceros rhinoceros silvestris | reverse complement strand
AAGAGTGTCCTGAGAAGGGCCAGCCAGTGCTGACTCATGTTTCTGTGCTGCTGCAGCTTTGTTCCCCGCTTTCCTGGAAGGGATTGGTGTCTCTAAGCCTACACTCCGTTCCAATAAGTTTGTGACGATCATGCTTTCCTCTTCTTCAAACAGCTGTATTTTGTATTAAATCCTTCCTTTCTGTTGGTGCAGTGGGACCCAGGTCTCTTGCCTGATGCTGAAGCTAACTTTACCCGCTCATTTGGATCGTTTGGAATTCCACGTTATGTTGTATATTAAATGTGTTCTAGCTACATAACAAGTGCCTTGTGTATTAAGAAATGATTGAGATTTGTGGCTGACTTCGAGCTTGAGCGTTGTCTGCATAAATATTGAACCGCAGTCTATCAGAACACGTCATTTTGTCATACGCTAAACTTCAGCAGTACAGTCGGGCATGAATGCCTTCCCCTAGCCTGGCAGGAAGCTGTAACCCAGTGAAATGAGGAGCTAAAGTCTTTCTTGACTAATTGAGATTTGCATTTATGTTCACTGCAGGGTTGTGACACTTGACAATAGCTGGTGGGTTTTCTGGGCAGAAGGCACGATCTAACAACTGGTTTAATCACACCGTGTATCTATATATTGGGGGGTGTGCCTATATTTATAGATATGTTGCTAGAACTGGACAACACAATCTGCTTTGGGGTGCTCAGGGGGCTTTCCCATCATTAACAACCAGTGAAACATGGTATATTGTGTTTTGGAGATCGCGGGTGTCTTAGTATGATCCAGGGAGCTGCTAGTCTGTGAATGAACCAGAACTTGGATTGTGTGTTACCTAAAACCCAAAACCCATCGTCTGATGGGGATGTCGATTGGCTGGTGGCTGCTTGGGCTGGGAACCCAAGGAGAGGTGCTGTCTGTAGCTGTCAGGGTGCCTCTAAGTCATGTAACATCAGCATCAGTGGTGCCTCCAGCTCTTCCGTCCTGTCACCTTTGTAGTTACAGAGTGGTTTATTTTTGCTTCTTAGGGGAAACTTTTTCTCCCCTCTCTGTCTCATCTGTGCCTCCTTTCATGGAAATGCAGAAGGCAAAAGCAATGAATTAAGGCAGCTCATTGAACTGAGCTGGGTCCCTTCGAATTAGATGGAGACAGTGATGGCTAAATATCTCCACCCTCTGCCAAGAAATGAAAGTACGGGGAAAGGCTGCTTCTGCTTTCCTTACTCATGGGCATGTCAGGAGGAGGAGAACGTTGGGAGGGTGACACTTCAGATACCTTCTTAGCGGATGATTATGTGTTACTTTGTTGGCATGTAGTGAAACGGTTTGCTGATGACATGGTGTTGTATTTGGAAAATTTAATATTTCATGTAAAAACAAGCCGTGCTTAGATGTGTGCTTGATATTCTCAGCAGATGGGAGTCACCACCTGGCTGCTGTACAGGCTGGCTTTCCTGCCTGTCTCTGTAGAACGGGTCGTGTCTTCTGCAACCAGAGAAGTGTTACTGGAGCAGAAACACCACGCTGGGTACAGAGGAGCAGGTTGATCTGGATAGGTGTTTCTTTCTGAGGAGAATAAAGGGGGGTTGTGTGCTTAAAAACCACACAGACATGAAAAACGTGTTTTAATTTTAAGGACTAGTATTCTAGACTTTGAATAGTATTAATTATTCTCGAAAAAATCCACGTAAAACTCTGCTGTTCTTTAAAAACAAATCAGCAAACTGTTTATTCGCTGGAGTAGTGAGAAAGATCCTTTCGCTTGGATTTAGCGATGTCTAATCATTCTTTCAAAAATACAAAAGAGGTACTAAAAGCTGTTCAGCTAAGCTTGAAAGAACTAATAGCTATAACTCAGATTCAAAAGTGATTTAGTTCCAGAGGTAAGTCTATAATCCTACCAGTCATGAGTTAATCTGTCATCAGACTAAGACTAGAAGCAAATCTGTTTAACTAAGAATAGTTAATTCACCGGACTGAGAGTAAGGATGAATATTCTTCTCACAAGAGTTTGTTTATTTTGAGGAAATGTAATATTCATGATGGAGAGTGAAAATAGGGAGAGTTTTTTCAAAGGTAGACAGATTCTGCTCTGAAATTTGCCCTGCTATTTGTGAGGACTTTTCAGGGAGGTTCAGTGCTGTGGCTGGTTTGGACACCGTGGAAATAAATGAGTGAGCTGGTGAATAAGGAAGAGAATATCCTGTTTATTATAAAATTGGAAGGTTTTAGGAACAGCTTTTTGAGGCACCGGATCGTGACATCCAAACCAAATTCAGCTCTCTCTCCTTCCACTCCTTGTCCTGTTGTCGTTTCATCTGAAGACCAATTGATGTGATGAACTCGAACCCCTTAGCAGGATAATTTATTAAAATAACAGATGCTATAGAATCGGGCCTGAGTTGATCTTCAATTCTGAAAGATGATTAACAACCTGATACTTTGCAAATCAGGGTCTTGCTTCCTACCTCCTTGTGTGGGGGTAATGTGTTGTGATGAGGACAAAGGCACTACTGCTCAGATAATGCCTGGAATCTATAGAAAAGGGGTTCAGCCATAACGGGATTCATAATATGCAAATCAGGAATAATTCCATCAGGAAGGAGCGGGGGGAAAAGGTGCATTCGAGCAAGTAGAATTGTTCCTTATGTACCAGAAAACAGAGGCTTAAACCCTCTGTGTCACCTGGCAGGCTGGACGTAGGGAAGGTTGAGACTGAAAATATACTTCTTGGTTTTATTAATCTCACCTTAGGTCTCGTTTTGAACACCCGGAAAGAGGAGGCTTTGCTGTAGAGATTTTTTTCCAAGGGCAAAGCAGTTGAGCAGAGGAAGAGGCCATGTAAATCTCTCTAATTCTTTGTTGACAAGAAAGCGGAACAGACCTTGGCCAAACCCTGCGGTCCCAGGAAAGGCTGGGACAGATCATTTGCTGCTTGTAGAGCTGCGGAGGCGGCAGCATCCTCCTGTACAGGGATGTGGACAGGCTGAGGGATGCTACACAAATAAACGTTGTTCAGCATCTTGGGCTGATGTCTGTGTTTTCTGGTTAGAGAGATAAAAAAACAGGAGTCCTTGCTGTGTTTGGATGGATTGATCACTGTGATTGACTCCATTTACCCCTTAACAGCACTGATTAAAACCCGTAGAAAAATTTTCTAGCCACTGTTCCGTCTCGCTCACTTGGCATTTTAAAAGACCTCGCAGTAGTTGATTGGCAAGTGAAGGAAAAGAAAATGATGGAGAGGTGTGTCGAAAGCCTTCATTATGTTCGTCTCGTCATAATCTCTGTTCCTCAAACATATCGAAGGCACCTTTCCTGCTTAAAGCACAGCCAAATGTGACAGTGGAGTACGGTACTTGTATTTAATACTCTTTGCCTATTCATTATGGCTGTGAAGATAATAAGCCCCAGCCTGCTGGGGTTGTCTTGTTCTTTATTGCTTCAGTAGATGGCACTGACATGTTCATTTGACTGATTGCTTTATGTGTTGTATCAGCTGCGATGTTGTTTTAGATTAGTTAATAGTCTGTCTAAGATTTTGCCAAGATGAATATGAATTAAAATGGGGGAGGAAGAACAGCAGAGGACTACCCATAACTTACCAAGTATTCACTCTGTGGTATAATCCGTCTTTGTGTCTATCACAAAGAGATTCTCGCAGAGGCTGTTAGTCTGCTGCTGAATGCCGGGGCTGTTAAATTGATCGCTGCTGCAGCTCTCAGCTCTGTGTGCGTGAGCAGCAGCAAGAGGATTCTCTGACGTGCCGCAGCTCGAAAACTTCACCTCGTACCTGTGCAGTGAAGGCCTTTGGGTTTGGTTCGTTTTATTAAAATTGCCTGTCTTTTGATACAAAAAATAATCAGGTTTTGCAAATGGTGGGGGAACGGAGCAAGGTGCTGTGGGTCAGAATGGAACCGGTTCTGCCCTTGCTAATGAAGCCCTTTGCCAGCAGTGGAAAGTTACATTTAATTTTGTTGCCATTATTGTGAAGGCAGGTGGAAATTGAGTAGAATTTTCCGTATCAAAGGTTGAGCATGTGGTGTTAAAAATTGGTAGTGTATAATGTCAGAACTGTTGCAGTGAACCTCAACTCTGAATGTATTGTTTACGTGACGGTGATAAATGCGATATACGCCGACTGCGGAAAATAAAGAGCATGGTCAAAAGAAATAACGCTTTCGGTGTTCTGAAAAATGAGGCTTTTTGGCTGCATTGAGGTAGGCCGTGATTAAAACGAATAATCAGGTAGGG
>NW_010390375.1:23282-23484 GCF_000710305.1 Buceros rhinoceros silvestris | reverse complement strand
GAAAGCGGGGACACAAGCGACTGGCTGTTGCTCTCTTCTATTCCTGCTTTGTAAGGCCACGTTGAAATATAATGTGGCTTGTTTTGTTTAACTTGTGCCTTGTTAATGATTTGTAAAGCTGCCTCATTCACTTGTGCACGGGTCCTGACCCATGAGGACGTAGGCACATCCTAAGTGCATTTGAGCAGCCTCACTGAACTCG
>NW_010390375.1:22647-23105 GCF_000710305.1 Buceros rhinoceros silvestris | reverse complement strand
ACTGGGCAGTGCTGAGCATGGAAGGAAGCAAAAAGACGTATATCAATTTTGGTGTGAATCCCGTAAAAAACTGAATTTCCAAATAGTGAAAATGGATGTAGCTCGGCTGACTTGGAGTCAGTGGCACTAATTTTGCATCCTTTAAAGCTCTGTTACTGTCTGCTCTGGCAGAGAGGTTTTCCGGGAGGGATGTTCACGGACAGTCGTAGAAAACTTTAAAATGCTCTGGCACGTCTCTCTGATGTTGTCATAGTTCTGGTAATAGAATTTGTTGGTAATTCGTGGATTCTCTAAAGCTGACTCATAAAGTGAAATTATTACATTACATTGGGCAGTTAGCATCTACTTTCCGAGAGTTCTAATGCAAAAAATTTGTTCATGTTTGATTTTGATAATTCAAATTGTATGTATTTGCTGTAATTTCTTCAGGCTTCCACAGCTGTACCAGTGGAATCACT
>NW_010390375.1:8736-22221 GCF_000710305.1 Buceros rhinoceros silvestris | reverse complement strand
TCAGAAAGTGATGGAAAGAAGTTGGGGGGGGGGGCTGCGGTTAATGTTTCTTCCTTTATTGTAACACATAACTTCCAGAAAGCTGTGAACTAAGAAGGGTATAGCTTTTTAATAATGCTTTTTGCCATCCAGGGCTGTTATATAGTAACTTCCCACATTTTCAGGGAACTGTGGGACTTGTAGCTTGTTTGGCTGGTTTATGGTGACCCTAAAGAATAAATAGTTTTGGTTGTATTGCACGTTGAAAAGCTATTCTGGAAGTTAAGGTCAAAAGGTGAAAATGGAAAATACAGGTAGCTGAGGTTCTAGTCACTGACTTTTATTTTTCTCTTGCCCTTCGTTGAGA
The DNA here is from genome assembly GCF_000710305.1 of Buceros rhinoceros silvestris. NCBI lineage: Eukaryota > Metazoa > Chordata > Aves > Bucerotiformes > Bucerotidae > Buceros > Buceros rhinoceros. Next base: position 21,875 of record NW_010390375.1, on the reverse strand, counting down.
AACAGCATGAGTTTGGCAGGAGAAGAATATTCATATTTCATCTTTAAAATACTTTAAATTTTTTAAACTTCCAAGTTTAAATTCATACAGCTGGAGAATTTGAATGGCAGTGTAAATAATGGAATAGCTCATTTCGAAGGAGGGCTCTATTAAAATGCATTGTGAACTGAAGAATTTCACCTTCTCTTTGCCTTTCCGTGATAATTTTCAAACCATGAACTGCTGGATCTGTTCCTAGTGAATGCTGAACTGTCTCTTCTTTGAGAGGATCTTCATCAGGAAGGAATGTGGATAGAAGGCACATGCACATTTGCAGCTATTTGTTGGCCTGTATAAAGCATGAATTATTGCGCTTTGAGGACACAGGCAGTGTGAAGTCTTTTGTTTTAGTCATAAATCTATTCTTAACCAAACAAAAGGAATTTGGTAGGTTTTTCTGACTTCTTGGAGCTTGCCAGCAAGCTGCTCTGGACAAGGGAGCATGTATCCGCGGAAAGGCTGCTGCGGGTAGTACAGCTAAACCAGTTCACCATCACAGTGAGCAGTAACAGCAAAAAAAAAGGCAGGATAAGGTTATTTCATCTGTTCCAGGCATTGCCTAGCTTTAGGAATAGGGACTGGGGAACATGGCCTATTCTTTTCAGGCTCGATCAGTATAGACAGGTTAACAGTGTGTTTCAGTTTACATGAGGCCATAGGTTTAAGTACACCAATCAAAACAGTCCCAGAGGCATCCCAGCTTTTTTCTAAAGTACTCAAAATTCCAGAGTTTTTAGGGAAAAGTTCAGTTTTTTCATCCTTGTTCCATTCTCTGAGCACTAAATTCAGCTTTAGCAAATCATCTGATCGACTTGGGGGTTGGATTGTGAGCAGATAGTACCTGGAATTGTTTTATCTCTCTCTATAGCTGGTACTTGTAGCTGTCTGGTGTTTGACTGGTTTTAGGCCAGTGCATTGTGACAGTGGGATCTTAACATCTCTGGTTTGGGAGGTTTGGGACGTTTACATGTGTCAGCTGATGCAAAATGTGAAGCAAATGCATATCTCAGTTACCCCCCTAAATCTATGTGAACCGAACTTCGTAGGGAGGGTGACCAGTTTTCGCAGGTGGGTTGGTGTTGGGGACAAGCTGGGGCCCCCGGAAGCCTTGTTCTTTTTGCTGTGGAGTATGAAAAGCATGAAGCTAATTGTACTCAGTCGTACTGTACTCTAAAATCAGACATGGACCAATATCCGCCAGTTGTAGCTTCCTAGGATGATTCACAGAACAAAAGTCCTGCAGAAGCTGCATTTACTCCTACTGAGGATGCCAGGAAATGGGATTTTCCTAATCCTCCTGCTTTTGAGTGCTTTGGGTTTTTTGAGGGTTTTGGTTGTGGTTGGGCTTTTTTGCAATGATTGAGTATTTCTTTGAAAACTGATTGCCGAGATTCCGGGTTTGAGCCTCGAGCATATTTTTACATCAGTGTGAGCTCCCAGGAACAGTTTAACATTGACATAGTTATAATTAACTTAAAGGAGTTAATAAAACAGAACTGGCTGTGGAAGCTGGCAGGAAAGTCACATTTTCGTCGAGCTCCCTTGTGATTGCAGCTCCAGAGCTGAACTGAGCAGCATGGTGGGGTGTGGGGCGTCCTGAACAACTGAAACCAGCTGAAGTCCTTTGAGCTTGTCATGACTCCTGTGGGACATTGGTGACCTTCCAGGCATGCACAGGTGGGATGTTGCAGAACTGCGTAAGAATTTGGGATCACGTGGAGGATTTCTGTGATTCAGGGCTCCGTCTGGATGAGGAGGTTGGTGCTGGAGGAGTGGGCTGGCCAGGAGGGAGGTGAGATCTGTGACCACTTTCTCTGGCACAGCTCAAGTCTCCTGTCTATTTGTCTGCCTGTCTTTTAAATTGTGGTTTATTCGTGTGTTCACAGGAGCTATTTAATTCATTGCTTTGCTTGTCTTTTCAAAGAAACACTCGATCCTGAATCATCTGTAACTCTTCCTCATGTGGTTTCCTTTTTTTTTTTTTTCTTTCTTTGTTGGCTGTGTTAATTTGCCTGTAACTAACTTGATAGTATGTCATCCTGGATCGAGAGACTCTAGGATATAAAGCTGACAGTTTTCAAGAAAATATGCCTTCAGAATAATTGAAAAAATTTCCAGGGCTATTGTTACTCTTTGGAGATGCAATTTGAAAGTCTAAAACCGGCAGGGTTTGAACTAGAGTCAAGGGAGAAACCTGTTCTTGCCTGGGCAAGCCGATGGCTCTTTGGAAAAAGAGAATCAAAAAGAGCTTCTTGCACATTTTCCTGGGTGATTTCCTTGCTCTGGTTACTGAGTGAGTAGTTCTGGACCACGCTGTGCTTTGTGAGGACAGCGCATACCTGCTCAGGTGACGTGGTGGTGGTGACATTCATTTGTGCAGCAATTCCTCTTCTCAGTTACGTGAGTTTTCCTGTTTCAAAAATTCTCGTTGCTAGTGGCTTTGAGAAGGATACAATACAGGACTGTGCTGTGAGGGTGGACACGGACGGCTCTTGCTAGCAGAGGAACATGAATGTCTTGAGCAGGGAATTCTGTTCCCCATCTTCCATGCAGCTCAGATTACACGTTTTCGTTAGACACTGGTTGAATAATTGGATCCTCACAAGTGGGTAGGTTAAAATAATCAGAGAAATAAAGTTTTTGGCAATTGTGTGCAATTTTTAGGTAGATATTATCTCAGATATCTTCTTATTTGCATTTTTGAGTATTTGCAGCAGGCTAGAAATTCTACTTTAGGGCTGCATGTGAAAAATTGTTGACTGGGGTGGAGAGTGGAGGGTGCTTCTTTCTTTGCTTCCAAGATTTCGAAGCCTGTTTGATCAAGTGCAGTGTATTTGTGTAGGACATGTAGTTTTGATGGAAACCAAGAATATCTAAGGATATTTATTCCCTACAGTGTTTTAAAAGAAAATGAGAAGAAAACACACACACAAAAAAAGCAAATGCGCTTGTGGTACCGCTTCCCGATGGAGTGGTGAAATGCTGCTGGGTTTCACTTTTGCCACTCCCAGGAGAGGGAGGAATAAGTAAAAGAATCGTTGAGTCTGAGCTTCTCACATGTCCTTGAAGATAATTTCCAGACTGCAGCTAAAGGAATTTATGTCAGTACTGAACACTCCTTTATTTGTTCCGGAATCAGCTCCTGGACGAGTGAAAGATAATCTAGTTTCCAAGGCTGAACATCCAGCACCTCTCCTGAACTCCAAACTTCTCGTTTTGCTTTGTGCATGTTTATTTAGAAAAAGAAAGTTGCCATTGTCACCAGATCTGGACAGTTGTCTTTAATCAGTCCCCAAACTTGTAACAATGGTACAGAGAAACATAATAAAGTCATGTGGTTTACTTTAACACTCTTAAAGGGTCAAGAGCCAAATTGTTTCTGCTGCGTTTGGTTCTTGAAGCTGTTACAGCCATAAGTATTTCCAGGATTATAAGCCGTGCAAGAAGAGGCAGCAGTGTTTGACCAGCATTTAAATGCTGTAAGTGATTTGCATGGTGTGAAACTGTCGCTAGAACATTGCTGGCTGAACTAGTGTCCTTATTTTCCTTTCATTTCCTATTGTTGTATTTCAGTTCTATCTCATCTTTCATTGTACTGCAATGCAGCTCCACGCTTCTGGGCCTCTTCTCCATGCCGAGCAGTTAGGTTGGTCTCCTCCCCTCTTCCTTCCCCCACCACTTATCTGGAAAAGATTCAAGTAGATGAGAAGGGACAAGTCTGTAGATAGTTCTTAAAATGAGATCTAAGTGATGGAAAAAAAGGTAAACCCAAGAAATAAATGTGATGTACTGTAGCTGCAGAGAGAAGAGTTCTGATGTTTCCAGGACTTTAAATGTCAGGTGTTAATTTTCCATCATTAAACTCTCTTGTTGCTTGTGGCTTGTCACATCAGCCACATAAATCCATGTTCAGTTGTTGCCGTATCTCAAACAGCTCCAGCCCAGTAATCTTGGCAAGGTTTGTCTTCCCCCAGTGAAGCTGTTTACAGGTTCTGACTCAGCTTTGTGTTTTGCTTTAATCAGAGCTTTGTGATTTCTCCTGTTAGTGTGATCTTTTTATTCTTGCTTTTATGTTGTGGCAAGCTGTTTGTTTACCATTGTAAAAGATGAACGAGTTTTGTTCTTAGTCATGTGCCTGTCTGTGACTTTGTCTGGGTGTGGGATGGCAGGACTGAACCTGCAGACGCTCCAGCTGCCTTTAGTACATGCATTATACCAGGTGAGAGCACCGATTTTCATAACTTTTTCATGGAAGGGGTCAAAAATGCGCGTCAGTAACGAGCATCTTTAATGTGAAGACGCAGTCCTGGAGCGTGGGGCATGGAGAAGCTCTGCTTGTGCAGCAGCCAGGCGCGTGGAAGGCAAGTGCACTGTGCAATGCTCTGGCAGCCCGAGCGCCTGCCCGGCTGTGACGAAAAACGACACCACTGAAGAGCAGGTTGTGGTTGAGGAAGTTGAAAAGACTTCTGAAAGTTGAAAAGTATCGTTTAAGTGTTTGGGTTAATGTTTTTCCAATTGACAATATCAACAGAAAGAACACAGACACCAAGTTAAAAACACAAATAAACTTACTTTAGTTAAAAACAGTAGAAAATAAGCAGCATAAAAAGAACAAGCAGGATAACGCACCTAGTCATTACTGCAGAGTTAGCTATAGTGATTGACAAAGATACGTTACCAGTTGCCCTAATACTTCACCATCATCCAGATCTGTGCATCTGCTGGGAAGCCCCTGTCACAGCAAAGGATCGGAGAGCCTTCCTGGCAACTGGGAAATCCTGTGCAGTGCATCCACTCGTAGGTGAGCTCTCCGGAGTCGCTGCAAGAAGGTCCAGCTTTTTATATTGTTGAATAAACAGGCTTTCTCCAGTGCAGAAACATCTGGTTTCACTCTCCATTTAGATGCCACCCAAAGTCTGGCCAGGGCTCAAGGAGAGGAACCAAGGGAGTTTCTTTATCTACTTGGCTTTGACCACGTATTTCCAAACACGGCCAGACATCTGGTTTCATGGCCTTGACGACCTGCCACTATACAAGGGAAGATAAATACGTTCCCATGACATTTTATCTTCACTAATCATTATATTTTATTTAAGCTACGTCTTTCACTAATCATCATACATATTTCACTAATGATCAGATCCTAATATTATGTAACATTGGGCTGAGAGGTTCATCTATAGGTCAGCTTTGGTTCAGGGCGTATTGCTCAGGCCTCAGTACTTTGGTTAAATAAACTCTTTTCTTTCTGACTTGCAGAGCTTTAAGGCTTAGACTGGCAAGAGAAGTATCCGTAGACACCTAAAGAGAAACAGGTGGGGAGTATCCCAAGCAGTATCAAAGGTGCTTTTGTGCTGAGAATTACTGAATTAAAGTGTAACAAAGCTGCTTTGTTAACTGCCCAACGCTCTTAAAATCTCCTTCTCAAACAGGAAACCTCGCTGGCCCACACAGGAAAAGCAAAAGCAGTTGACAAAAGACTTGTAATTTATATACTGACAGCCTCCTTCATTGTTAAACATGATTCTTTAATGCTCTGTATCTGGTGTGTGATTGATTTCCTCTAGCCTGTTACCCAGCTGAAACTAGCAACATATCAGCATCGTTTCTTTTTCCTTGGAAATCAAAGATAAATCCAGGGTTCTTTGAAAATACTGTGTCCTGAGACAAAGTCGCTGGCGAGCAACCGCGCTGGGCGGCTCTTTAATCGGTCTCGAGAAAATTGTATTTATAAGGCCTGTTTTTTGTTACACAACACAAATCTCAGATATGCTGGTGAGCCTCAAGGGTTAAATTCCCAACACTGTCGCATATGGCAGTGAGCAGAATCACAGATGTTGATGATACAACATAATTAGTATTCTTTTATGTAAATGAAGGCTGTCAATGGTACCACAGTGTCTGTACTCCTCAAGCTGGAATCTGCCACTTGGTCTCACCAAGGCTAGACGGGATTACTCCACAATTTTCTATCAGAGCAGAAAAAGAAGAGGGAGGAAAGAAGGTCAGGGAGGAAGGTGAGAGGAAGGTGGGAAGGGATATGTCCAACTTGGAAGGAAGAGACCAGGTCGGTCCTTTGTTTAGGGCAGGATTTCCAAAAGTGCCTCTCCAGGTCCTGGGGTTTGTGGGGGAGTGAATGCAGCCCAAAGGAGAGGTGGAGGGGGCTTGAACTGCCTTAAGCAAACAGCTGGAATGGTTAGTTCCACACCGCAGAGTTACTTGGTGGAGCTGAATTCTGAAGTGGCCATTTGTGCTTTAATCTGAAGTCGAGAAGTGTTAAAGAACAGAAGAGGTTTGATTTTTCTTTAACAGATTCCATCTTTAGCAGCAGTGGGAGAAGCAGCATCTTTTTAACACTGGAAGAAGAGAGTAATTAAATTTGCGTAATTTGGGGACCACTAAGAATATGTTCTCTTAGCCTGGTCAGGTAGGTTTTCCTGCACACCAGTGGAGGGACCTGTTCCGTTCCGCACCTTTTCAAAGCTCTGGGAAAGCGAGCAGCAGCCTTCGTTGTGTTAAACTTTGCCCCTCGTGAAATTATTTTTTTTTTTTTTAAAGAAATATTCTGTGTGCCAGACCTGACACTCTCTGTGACATCTGTAACCACTTTGTGCCTGTTGTTGCTGCCCCTCCTCTCACTACTTTGCATTGTGTTCAAGTATTGTAGTTGTGGATGCATAAGCAAATTAATTTCATCTTTTTTGGATTAGTACAACAGATAGGTTTTTATGACCTTTCCTGCCTTTGGCAAAATGCAGTTTTTTTCCTACTTTTCTTTCCTCTGTAGTTCTTATTTGGTTGCGGTTCACACTTGACAGCAGTTAATTTCTTCATTTTTATTGTTTGAAAAATAATCTAGAAATGAAATTTAATTCAGGACAGATTTTATTTTTTCTTTTTCCCATCTCCTCTCCGCTTCTTCCGTCAAGTTATCATGGCAGCCAAAACCGAAGCAATCGCAGGAGGGGTACAGGTTTGCTCCGTTTTTTTCACTCAGGTTTTTTCTCTGCCATATGTTGGGTCGTCCACTACAAAAGACTTATGATGAGGAGGCTACGTGTGATCAGCAGATTTAGAGATGATCAGAAAATGAAAGCAGAAAAAGGAATTTCCAGAGCACCTCTTCCACACAATGTTTCTTAACGTCTAAGTCTTTGGGTTCCTAGGTGCGGTCATGCTTCCACTTCCAGAGGATTCTGTGCTCTCTAGTAACTGTGTTCTCCGCAGCAGCCCTTGCGCTGAGGGGATTAATCGTGTTGAAAGCAGCTCTGCCAGCATTCCGAGTTTGTCTGTGTGCATCACAAGAATGTTCTCTCTCCAGGGCTTTGAAGCTGGGCTGCTTTGCGACAAAGACTTAAGCAGTAATTAAATTCTCAAAGAACCGCCAACACTCCTTTGGCTGACATGGGGATGCTCTGCGCCCCGGATGCTGCGTCGCGGAGGAGAGGATGTTCAAGTGGGACTCCGTGAGTAGCGCGACTGAGCGAGCAGGTCTGGGCGCTGCTGCAGCACCCCGGTCTCTTCCTGTTGGAGCATCTGCAAAAGAAACCACAGTGCTGGCACTGTGTTTCACTTGTGCTCTTTGTACCTCTGAGTGTCTGTTATAAAACATACAGGCACAGAGTGAAAGCTTTTTGTGCCTCCCGATACCCCTGCTTTGGTTTCTCTTCCTTCACCATCCAGTCATTTAGTAAAGCAGTTGTTTTCTCAGTTTATGTGTGCTCATGCAAACACACCCCCCCACAGGGGTTCCTTTAAGTTTGCTATAACACGGCGTTACACGTTTCATTTTTTTTCCCTGCTGATGTTTTGTTTAAACACTGAAATGTTTGGGAGGCTGTTGGAAACAGGAGAATCCGGGGGTGGAATGTAAAGCCCACAGACTTGCAAGTGCTCTGGTGATGACAATTATCCGCTATTTTGTGGCTTCTGCAAGGAGCTGGTAACCTCAGTCTAGTTCCTGATGACACGCATTCCAATTCCAAATTCATTTTGTATGTATCAATTTCAAGAGGGCAGCTAAAGATCAAATGTGTGTGTGGACTGAATTAATCTTTTTCTCCTTGGAAGCGAGCCATCCAGGTTGGGGAAGGCGTGCTGGCAGCTGTCTGGGCTGTCCTTAGGAGACAGATAGGCAGTTTTATTCTGCAGACCTTGTCAATCCAATATCTTTTGCTAATACTAAAAACTGCTTTTAAAAAAATGGCATGCAGAAATAATGTAGTTGGCTGAGGGAAAACTGTGGTTGGGATTGACAAGATGTGACATCTGTATTTTTATGTCTTTACAGCTGGTGCAAAAGAGATCATTTTAAATATGTAGAGTGGCTCTAAGACACTTTTCTTTCTGTTTCTTGCCTTCCAAGGTCAAAGCAGCGAAGACTTCTGTGAGACATGGATAGATGCAAACATGTTGGGCGGCTACGACTCGCCCAGGACCACTCTATCCTGAACCCCCAGAAGTGGCACTGTGTGGACTGCCAGACAACCGAGTCCATCTGGGCTTGTCTGAAGTGCTCTCACGTGGCGTGTGGGAGGTACATCGAGGAACATGCACTTAAACACTTTGAGGAGACCCGGCATCCCCTGGCAATGGAAGTGAACGATCTGTATGTCTTTTGTTACCTTTGTGAAGATTACGTCTTGAATGATAACCCAGAGGGTGATCTGAAATTGCTGAGAAGTTCTCTGTCAGCAATTAAAAGTCAAAAACATGATCCGTCCACAAGAAGCGGCAGGACGTTGCGATCGATGGCTTTGGGAGAGGACATGTGCAGCCATCAAAGGAGCCCTCAGGGACAGTCTCAGATGCTTACAGCTCTCTGGCACAGGCGCCAGGCCTTGCTCGCAAAGGCGCTGCGGACCTGGTTTGACAAGAGCTCCAGAGGCCAGCTGAAATTAAAACAAAAGAAACAAATGGAGGAGCTGGAAAAAAAGAAGGAGGCAGCTAGGCAGCGGCGGCAGGAGATGAAGAGACAGCTCCTGGAGGAGCTGGCAAACACTCCGCCGAGGAAGAGCGCGAGGCTGCTGTCTCACGTGCACAGAGAGAACTTGATTCCAAGGAAGTTCAGGGAGGTGGCGACCGCTTCCCCTACCTCAAGGCAGATGCAGAGCAGCAGGTTGAAGCAGTTTTATTCCGTTCGGCGTAAGCCTCTGATGACTCCCGGGGTGACGGGTCTGAGGAACCTGGGAAACACGTGTTACATGAATTCTATTCTGCAAGTGCTAAGCCACCTCCAGAAATTTAGAGAATGTTTTTTGACACTTGATCTCTGTGAAACGGAAGAACTCTTAGCCAAAACTGTGAATGGGAAGTCCAGGACGCCTGGCAAATTGGCAAATGGATCTGCTGCTAATGAGTCGGGGAAGACTGACAAAGTAGGATCATATGGTGTGCAGAGCTTGCCAGCTGGCTTAAATGGCAGCTCCTCGATAAGCAGGAGCTTAGAACTAATACAACCCAAGGAACCAAGTTCAAAGCACATCTCTCTCTGTCATGAGCTGCACACCCTCTTCAGAGTGATGTGGTCTGGCAAGTGGGCGCTCGTGTCCCCCTTTGCCATGCTGCACTCTGTGTGGAGCCTGATCCCAGCGTTTCGAGGTTATGATCAGCAGGACGCTCAGGAATTTCTCTGTGAGTTGTTGGATAAAGTACAGCAGGAGCTGGAGTCGGAAGGAACAAAGCGCAGGATCCTCATCCCTTTCTCACAGAGGAAGCTTACCAAGCAGGTCCTGAAGGTGGTGAACACCATTTTTCATGGGCAGTTGCTTAGTCAGGTATGCACTGGCTTTTGCACAAAAATCATGTTCACACCAAGAGGCAAAGGCTCTGTTTCGTGAGGAGCCATCAGATATGTAAGAGAAGTTGCTTGGGAGTACCTCCTGTGAAAGAAATCTGCTGGGTTGCTGTGCAGGTTGTCAGCGTTTTCGATACTTGTCGCATGTATTGTAGATTCATCTGACTTCTGCCACTTCAGAATGAAATCTGCACAAGTGCAGAAGTTCTCAGCCCTCGGTTTTAAGTTCTTACCATGTTTTTAAAGTGTCTCTGTAATTTGTTTTGTCCCTTCCTGGTGCCGTTTCCATGGCTAGAAAGAGCATGATGAAGGACAAAGAGGGCAGTCATCTTGTGCAGTAAAGAATAAGCTCTCTGTGCCAATTTATTTCTTTGCAGGCATATGAAAATCATCTCAAGATGCTCAATGTGCTTCACACACGTTTCTGTAGGAGCTGAAGGCACCCGTCACGGTGCCTGATCTCTTATTCCTGTGCCGTTCCCTCGCCTGACATGTATAATTCCCTCCAAGCAGACCCTGAGGGCCCAGTGTGTTCTTAAAGTCCTCAGCTACCTTTGCTTTCCAGGAGAAATGAAACATGGGCAAAACTTGACTCTCAAGGGCTTGCAAGATCAGATCACGAAGTGTGTTCTGTGTGTGCGTTCTTCTTACTATTGGTCACATCCTTCTCAGTGCCAGGGAACTTAACCACTCACAGGGACGTACGTGCACCTTAAAGATAAAAGGTGTATTTTTCCAGTGAAAGCTTTTGGCTTTGAAGTCGTGGTTCATTTGGATCATCTCTGCAGTGCATGAACTGCTGGTGGACTTTTAACTAAACATTCTTTGCCTGGTTGTGTCTCTTGGCTCTGGCCGATGGTGTGTTGTGGCCCAGGTTGGTCTTCTAGATGCCACGGTAGATCTCTGGTAAGTGTGAAGTTAGTCGCACATCAGTGGAATTCACCTGCAGCTATGATACCCTCTAAATAACTTTCTGAGCTATTTATTCTGCTGATGTACGTCTCATCTACGTGCACTGTATTGAATTTCAAACACCTCCACGCATAGCAGACTTCCTCCCCTATCTGCTAGCTACAAATCCAGCTTGAAGTTACTGGTTCCTTCAGTGCATGAGGCAGCAATGTTGGCAGTTGGTTTCTGGTGGATGGTTCCCATAATCACCAGAGTCTGACCAGTTCTGCTTTCTGGTTTTGTTACCTCCTCGTGTTCTCACTTTCTGCCTCTGAGTTTAATTGAAAACTTTGCTGCTGCTCTTGTTTACAATACTCTGCGATGACCTAGGGAAACAAGTGCAGGTGAAATTTGTGCTGTCATGCTCCATTCATGAGTCACATTTATGTAGCTAGCAACTGAAACATTGGAGGAACTATACCCTTTGAAGTATGTCAGGAAAGCAGAGAAATGAGGGAAGGAAGAGTGCATGACCAACCCTCATGTGTACTTTTTGTAGCAGAAAACAGATCCAAGATGCTCGTTACCCAGCTGTGAATTGGTGTTACACCTGCAGTGGAGTTTGTCTGAGAAGTGAATCCCAGAACTTCATTTTTTGGTGAAAGTAGCTTAAATTATTTGCTCAAGATAGACTTAGCTTTCAGACTGGACATAAGTGGTGTTTCTCCTGACTCACAGCTCATCTTTATGTCAGGGAAACTGCACTGCCCTTTGGGGGTAAACGTGCTGTTTTGCTGTGGATGTGAACGTAACTGCCAGTCTGCGAGTGCACATGTACGTCACTTCATCTGTGGGTACATATCTCCTTCCCAGGTCACCTGCATAACCTGCAACTACAAATCCAACACAGTTGAGCCGTTCTGGGACCTTTCCCTGGAATTCCCCGAGCGCTATCACTCGATGGAGAAAGGGCTCGTCCCTGTTAACCACACAGAGTGCATGCTGACCGAAATGCTGGCCAAGTTCACCGAGACCGAAGCCCTGGAAGGGAGGATATATGCCTGCGACCAGTGCAACAGTAAGTCAGATGCTGCCGTTGTCTCTGCCATTAGAAGCACCGTCGGTTTTCCCAATTGAGAGGTTTCTGAGGGTGATTTCTGTGTCTGAAAACATTAATTGTGGCCTGTACGTACAGGAAAGCTGTTCCTCACTGCTCGTGCTGTTTGGTTTCCTCCTGTTGGTAGCTGCTGCTCCTGTGGGCACCAGCTTGGATCTGATACATCAGTTTTCTCTCATGTCTGACATTCAGCAGCACAATTTACTGATGGTTTAATACAACCCTGTTGAGAGCTGCTCTCACTGCTTGGGTTGGAGAGGAAGCAACTTCAGTAATTTTGGAGAGGAGAGGGGAGATTTAGCGACAAAAGGAGGACCCTTATCCCCTACGGTTTGCTCATCTCTGCACAGTGGGAACGCTTCTATAACAAGTCATCTGTATGCTGCTTGTTCTCGAGTGAATCCTTTAACCAGAAATCAGAAATGCAGAGTGCTCCAGGTCTGCTGCCAGGTTGGAGTTTCCACCTCTCTGTAGGCATTCTGTCAGCAAGCAATGAACTGACATTATTCTGGGAGTGTCGGGTTAATGCATTACCCGTTACATGAATGCACACATTTTGCTGTGCTCAGCTAGAAGATGCCTGCTGCTTTCCCATGGTAGGTCTGAGTGTAAGTCATTATACGCCTGAAAATAATTTTAGCCTTGCGTATAAACATGCAGCTCAGCTACACTGATAAGCTGGATTTGAAATTCTTCTTGTGCAGGTATTTATGGCAAATGTTCATCCCCCTGGGAGGAAAATGCCAATAATTGGACTTACATTGCAACTAAGCAGCTGAAGTAGCAAATATTTGTAGAGATCTCTTCTCTATCAACTTGCAAATCTGTTACTAAACATCTTCAGAAAGCGTTAGGAAATAGTCGATGACTAGATGTTCTTGAAACAAAGCCAGATAGAATCTGAACAGATTCTGATTCACAAATCACATTCACAGAGTGTCGATATGGATGAGCACAGCTTGGGGGGTTAACTCTGGAGGCTTTTTTGGTTCTTTGTGAAAGCCCGAATTTGAACAGTTGCTTTAGAGTTAAACAGCTAAGGGAACATTTAACCAGCTGGAAAAAAAGTCAGGGACAGGGAACCAGCCTGTGTCTGGGTGCCAAGAACTATTGGGGCACTGCTTGTCAAACAGGGTGGAGGAGGAGCCACCCATCTGCTCCAGCGAGGTGCAGAAATCTAATTACTGGGTACGTTTCTTAGGGGAAGCTCAGAGCCTCCTGGTTTAGGTGTATGTTCCATGTCCTGGAAAGAGTAATCACTGGGAAGAGGAACCTTTTTTCCTCTTCTCCAGTTCC
>NW_010390375.1:2262-8611 GCF_000710305.1 Buceros rhinoceros silvestris | reverse complement strand
CAGCAGTTGTTTTACAGAAGTCCTGTGAAAGGTAGAACCTTGCTGGAAGCGTTTTCCTCTGACTTGTGTCAATATTTTTGAGCTAGTGGAGCTGGCTACTATAAGCCTCCTTTCCCTGGTGTAAGAGGATCAAAGTAGTAGACAACAGTGTCACACCGTGTTACTGTGTGCTGGTGGTTCACCGGCTGGAACTGCTGCAGCCTGCGTGTCTTTGGCACCAGCTCTCTCTTAATATTTCTGGTGCATTTCTCAGAGCAAAATGTCAGCATGAGCAGCTTGAAGGTGATACCTGATGGTGTGATTATGAGTATCACAACAGTGAACACGTTTGAAGTATTTTTAAGCACGTGAGTTTTTGATCCTAGAGAAGTTTTGGCTCTGGGAAGGAAGCGTTTTCTTGCATTGTCCATCCTGAGTGCCCATGAGCTGGGTACTGCTACTGGAAATAAAGAGCTGAGAATAGGCTGTTTTTCCCCTTCTGAAAATTAACTACACCCTCACTATCTTTGCCATGATTATTTTTTTATTATTATTTATTTTTCTGGTAGGCAAACGGCGAAAGTCTTCTCCTAAACCTCTTGTTCTGAGTGAAGCTAAAAAGCAGTTAATGATCTACAGACTACCTCAAGTCCTCCGGCTGCACCTTAAACGATTCAGGTGGGTGGGACACACTGCGAGGTGTCAGTGACTTGTCTGTGTCTTTTCGGGAAGAGGGGATGAGCGTGGGCCCGTCACTTCTCTCTGTTCTGGGAAATGCACGTGCATAAACAGAGTACTACGGACGTTACCATCAGTGGCCTGTTCGTAGGTGTTTTCTCCCACGCACACAGTGTTGTTTTGTAAATATTAATGCTGATTTCCTTGACTTATACCAAGAGTATTTGTCTGGGTTCGCAGACAACTCCAAACGGTGGCTGTGAGACTGGTGAACCGATGAGTGAAAGATTTGTCGATGCTGGAGACTTGTGATAGTTATGTGTCAATATTTACCTGTTGAATAAAAGGTAGCAGACAAAGTTCAAAATATCATGAAAAGGTTCTAAATGGGTCAGTGCAGGCAACTGAGGTGTTTATATTGATATAACTATTTTAAGCACTGCTTGCCTATCACAGTAGATGTTTGGCTTTCTTTGTCTTTAGCTGTTGCAAATCTCAGCAGTATCCTCACTATAACAAACAGGCACCGACGGCAGAATCAGCTCTATGCAAAAGATAACGGCAGAGTGAAATCAGAAGGGAACAGTTATATGATGCCTGCTTGACCCTGCAAGGGAAGCTCTTAGAGATGTTTAGCAGTGGCTGCTTCCCTGTGCCACAGCGCGCTGCCAGAAGCAGGACCCCGAGTCTGATTTGTGCCCTTGTGTTTTCAGGTGGTCTGAACGTAATCACCGTGAGAAGATTGGGGTCCATGTCCTCTTTGACCAGGTATTAAACATGGAACCTTACTGCTGCAGGGACTCTCTCTCCTCTCTTGACAAAGAGACCTTTGTCTATGACCTCTCCGCTGTGGTGATGCATCACGGGAAAGGGTTTGGCTCAGGACACTACACAGCATATTGCTACAACACAGAGGGAGGTGCGTGTGCCTTATTACGGGGGGAAACAAATTCAAGAAACTCATGGTTTATTCCATAGATGTGGTGTGTTGCAAAGCTTTATCATCAGAGTTGTTTGGGATCAAATTTCCTGACGCTGGGTAGTTTGTTTCCCAGAATGGTTTTCTGGTAGTGTGGGCGTTTTGTTGGGTTTGGGGGTGGGTTTTTGGTTTTTTAGGTTTTTTTGCATAAAGCCACAGCTTGCTGCTCTTTGCTTTGCAGCCCTTTGGGATGCCTTTTATCACTTGGTGTTAACAGCATGAATGCTTCATTTTCTCTTGCGATGTAACTCCATGGAGCTGCTCCAGCTGAGTGTCTTTTCTCAGTATCCTTGGGATGAGGAGATAAACAGAAAGTGTTTTGAAACTGGACAGGAGCTATTCATGAATAACATCCGCAGGGTTTTGTGAGTTTCCAGCAGTCTCTTTCTGCAGCTGGATTAGTATTGACTTGGGGAGAAAGAGGTACAAATTAGCTGTCTCCGGGGAATTTTTATTTTCTTAACCGAGTTCTTGGGCTGTAATACACAATCAGTTGAATTATCATTTGGTATTTCTAAACTCTGTTAACAGCATAGAATTGATCAGAATGTTTTCCAGATTAGAAATTCCTTTCCAAAGCTGCTGTAGGGGAGAAGGTAGCGATGGCCCCTTTTTCTCCTATGTCGCCCCTTTTCTCTGCGGATGTTTCTTACGAATAGTTCCAAAATGTGTTCAGAAGGAATCACGCCTCCTTTACTAACATCCTTTTTCTCACTTTGATGCCTAGGTTTTTGGGTCCACTGCAATGACTCCAAACTGAATGTATGTAGCGTGGAGGAGGTGTGCAAAACCCAGGCCTACATTCTTTTTTACACTCAAAGAACAGTGCAGGACAAAGCAGGAATCTCAGAAAAACAACTCCAAGCTCAGGTGCCACCCAGAACCAGCGATAAAGACAGAAGACTGACATTCCCGTGATGGGGAGCTCTGTAACTCAGTCAGCAGAATAAGTTTTTTCCAAAACCATTGGCATCTTTCCTCTTTGTAGGAAAAGAGGCTGGCTGCAGGAATGGGATCAGAGCAGGATGGTTGCCGGCCGTGGCCTGGAAAAGCATCCCGAGCTGTGCGGTTCTGACACATAAGATTGTCGTCAGAATCTTGTTTTTAAAGCATCTTGTTAAGTTACACTCATGAAGTGAAAGGAGGAAGTTTGATGCTGTATATCATTCACCTCATGTCAGAAAGGAATTGCGAAAGGCATGTAACAAATGAGCACAACCAGGAAACAGAAGCATTCAGTACCTAGTAGTGCTGATAAAACTCCAGAAGGAACAGGTATAGTACCCTCTCCTTTAACTGCCATTCCAATTTCTGGGGTGTGAATCACACTGCACCCAGGTAGTTACGGGAACGGTTGTTGGATTGATGGGGTTGACTGCCCTGAGAGCCATTCTTGCTGGAGAAATGTTTAATGTTCTTTTACGAGAGAAAACATTCCCCCAGGCCTCAGCTATCTCTGCGATACCCATTTCTTTGCCATCAGTTGAGGGCAAACCCAGGGCTGGCAGCTCTTTTTCTCAGTGTTACTGGGGCTGTGTGCACACTCAATGGTTTATTCTCTAGGCTGAACTGAATTGGCAGCTAAATTCACTGGGAATGTGATTATCAAACAGTTCTGCTCTGGAGAGAGTGTTTTAAAAAACAAAACCCTGTGATAAACCAGGAATGTACCCGTGTGTCATATCTGTTTACAGTGGCAGCAAAAACAAAGCTGATAGTACAGGCTTCTGCTGGCATAACTTGGTTATCAGGATTGTAAAGAAGGCTGAGCCCCAGGTGGCACAGCTGGGACAGCAGAAGCGGGTGGTGTGGGAGCGTCTGACACTGGCAAAGCAGCACTTTTGTACAAGGGTGGCTTGTTTTCCTCAGGGGAACAGGGAGGTGGTAACACCGCAGCGCTGGGAGCCGGAGCTGCCTTCCGTCACCGCTGCTGTCACCCGAGGCCCAGGCAAGGGAAGGCAGTGCAGAGGCTGCGCAGGTCTCATGCGCAGAGTCCAGCCTGTGGTATCTTTACTTCTGCTGGGACATAAAGGGAAGGGATGTAGTGAAATCTCAAATTCCATGACGAGTTTGAACAGCTATGAAAATGTCTGTATCTGTAATCACCTCAATTTTAGAATCCTCTGAGAAACGTGGGGCCTTCCTTGACTGTTGGTAGACACTTCTCAGCCTACAGTTGCACCTCAGATGTTCTCATAATTTGGGGTCCGGATGTTCACATTTCGTGTTTTATCAAAATAAAATCAAATCAAAGCCGGATGTGTAACTGCAGGGAGACGCCTTTCAGTCTTGATGGTTTGCGGTTTTTTAAAGTGCTTAAAGGAGAAGTTATCTCAAATACAAGTTTCTTAAAAAAAGGAATGGTTACATTTTCAGGTAGAGAAATTCTGAAAGTGCGTTTCTCTTCCTCCCTCCTTTTCCTCTTGTCAGCACCTGCCCATCAGACATACGTTGACAACCCTGCATTGTTGTCGGAGGGGGTGAAGAGGCAAACCTCCCAGGTTCCTCTTTCCACTGCCACTCCGGCCACTTCTAATCTCTTGCCCATGGGCAACACCTTTCAGGTTGTCAGAGCACAGCATCATGTCAGCTCTCCTCTGTCCATAAAGTTTCCTATTTCTTGTATGTCTGAGCCACACACTGCTTTTTGAGCCTACAAAAAATGGCTTTTTGATTATTAAGTGTAATTTTGAGATCACCATGGGGAGATGAGACAGCTGGAAACAGTCCTCTGGGAACTGATGGGTGGGTCTGGAAGGATTTCTTACAAGTCCTGGTGTATTTACTAGGAAGGGAATTTTTTGTGCTACCAGTAAAGAAAAATAATAATGCCATAGGCCAAATTGAGATCCAGTAAAAGTAAACGTGACTCTGCCGATGGCAGGGGAAGCTGACTTGGGTTCAGCACAGGGAGAAGTTGACATTCCTGAAAGAATTAAAATCAGGCACTCGTGATTATCAGATACATCATGGATTCTTTTCTAGAGCAAACAGAGCCTGTGCTCCATGAAGCCTGTGTGTGTTGCTCAAAAAGAAAATTAAAGGAAAACCAGAGAGGTGGAAGGGAAAGCGGGTGTTTTTCACACACATGAGTCCTTCCAGGCCCGTCTACACTTTCAGAGGATTCTATTCTAAGCGACAGTCGTGGTTTGCTGTGGCTACCAAACAGTACAATCCCCTCCCGACTCCCGTAGCCACGCTGGCCCCGTTACATCACACATCGACAGGGAAGGAAACTCTGACACAGCCCGAGATGTGACTGCAGAGAGCCGAGGCTCCTCGCTACGAACGCTTATCTTTTGACTGAGTGTTTTGTGTTCGTGTTTGAATCCAGGAAGGACTCCAGGTGTCAGGTGAATCGGGGCGGGGGGGTGGCACTTCCTGTAGCCACTGCTGCAGCAGCTGTTTGCCCAAGCAGCTTTTGTCGCATTTGCCAATGACATCCATGGCCTCTCCATGTGGTGCTGGCCCAGTCGTGCTGAGGTGTGGAGATACCGCAGTCAGGGAGACAATTGTCCTGATAGGGAAGGAATGAATTATACTTCAGAGTAAATAAACTTACTTTTTCCAACACTGTGAGGTTTCTGTAAGATTTAGCTTTGATTTGGAAGCGATAGCGTATAGCATTTTTTTATGCTGTTTGGTTTATATTTCTCTACTGCAGGCTTCTTTGTATAAGCGTAGCCCAGTGCTCCCTCCACGGTGGACGCTGTTTTATAGTGTCCTGGTTGCCAGAAACTCTGACTGGAAGTTACCTCCCTACATCAGTAAGGTGAAAATACTTCTTGCAATTGCAGCAAAGCCCACTTCAGCGTGTGCCTGACGAAGGGCAGCCCGTAAAGCACGCTCTGCCCGCCTTTAAGGTGACGGCTTTGGGTCCCACTGACACACCGCTGCGTGTGTAGAGTGATTCCAGGGCTCTGCTGCTGCACACACCCGGGCAGATGGTGCGTCTTAACTCACGTGAGGAGTGCAGCAGCCGCAGTTGAGAGTTAAGTGGCTGCTACGTAAATCCTTTATGAGGTACCATTGGGAGCAGAACTGATTTCTCTGTGTAGTGGGGTTCCTGTACTGAGTTCCAGTCTGGCAGCCAGGGGTCGGTTGCCTCGAGCGATGCTCAGCGTGAGCGCGAGGTTCCTGGCAGCTTGCAGGTTGCGGTCTGAAGGCAGAAAGCCACCGTCGCTGGCAGGCTCGCCGGCGCGTGGCCTTTGGGACAGAGCTGTTCCCAGCGTGTCTCCGTTCCATTCAGCTTGCGAGTAAATTGGCGTTCCTTAATTTTAGATCTTAAAGAATGAAGAATCTTAATGGACCCATGGCCAGGTGTGATACAGCATCTGCTGTAGGTGTTGGAAACCACTTTATTGTAGTTAATTTTATTCCACTAGCCAGTTAGTTACAGGAATATGCCTTTTTCTTACCCCTTCACCACCGGTACTCCCAAGTTAAACTGCGCAGGTCTGCCTTGCCATAAAAGAAACTCCAACGCAGCTTAGAACCTTCAGACGGCGTCTCCACAGGGAGCGCTGTCTGGGCGAACCCCCTAAGGTGGGGGACGGCAGGATGCTGCCACACAGACCCAGCTTCTGCTAATGCCCTGCAAGCTTCACTCTTGACTTGAGCAAGGGCAGAATTAAAGATAATCTTCCGCACTTTAAAGAAGTTAATCCTGCCTCAAGTTCAGGTTGCTGGAAGGGTGCTGCTGGCTGGGGCTGG
>NW_010390375.1:1792-2109 GCF_000710305.1 Buceros rhinoceros silvestris | reverse complement strand
GAGCAGCCAAGCCGGTTTCCCTCAGTGTGAACCCGCCGGCAGCCCCTATGCAAACAGCAGTGAAATCCTGGGCGAGGGGCCGAGCTGGAACTTGGGTGGGTTTTGTGATTTCTCAGTGACTTCGGGGGGGGGGGTTGAAGTCAGAACAGCCTCTCGTTTCTGCTTCAAGTTTGTGGTACTTGCGTCACTAATGACTTAAGCCGATGTCTGTCCCGCTGTGCTCATGAGGCTGCCTTTGCTTCAAGGACATCCCAGGCAGCAGCAAGTGACAAGAGAATCCAATTACTGGCCGGCTGTCTCTGGCAGTCTGTCCAGCT
>NW_010390375.1:1233-1655 GCF_000710305.1 Buceros rhinoceros silvestris | reverse complement strand
TCAATCTTGCCCGGCTGCCGTACGGCTCGCCCTGAACGCACTGCTCCTAGGCGCGGGGTCAGCAGCTTTTATTTTAGCCGAGGTCGGTTAAGACAACACCCAGTAAGTCACCTCGGGCAGCCTTATGTGCTTAACTGCGTGACCTGCCCCCTGCCTGACCCCAGGGTTCGGAAGGAGATTAGTGTGTTCTGAATCAAAACTAAGATTAACTATAAAATGACTGAATGTTCTAGTTAATCCCCTTCTCCTGCAGAAGCTGTTTCTGCATAACTTGGATTATCCGTATTTCAAAATAACTTGATTTCTTTACAGGATGTTAAAATACCCACTTTGAAAGCAGCGTTTTTAAGAACCTGTAGTGGTAGCGAAGTGAGTTGCCCTCCGGGCAGGAAAGGGGAAGCTCCCCGTCACGAAACGTGGGC
>NW_010390375.1:0-1063 GCF_000710305.1 Buceros rhinoceros silvestris | reverse complement strand
TGTCTTAAACTAAAAACCCTGTGAAACTGCCCGAGGAATCTGAAGCCATGTCGCAGTGCTGCTGCCGTGCTTCTCCAGGCTGGGAGGTTACTCTGCTCCACACACAGCACCGGCGAGGCGCTGCCCAGTCACAGAGCCGAGCAAATCCCCGCCGCGGCTCCCGCACGCATGGCGCTGTCCCCCCAGCAGCCGCCCCAGCTCGGAGCTGGACGGGGCAGGCTGCAGCTCACCCTGGGCGCTAAGATGCTATGCAACACCACATGGCGGCTTCTGCCCCCCCCAGTCACCGTTCTTTTACGTGTCCCAGCTCAGCCTGACATTCCCAGGAAACCTTCTGGTGGTCAGAGTGTACCCAGGGCTTGTCACAGGTTTGGTTTTCCTCTGAGTAAGCAGCTGACGGGTCCTGCTTTACAGCCCAGGACTGGACTTGTTCCTTTGTCTTTCGGGTGTGAAATATAAATCATGTTTTTATGATTTTTTTGTAAATCTTTACTCTTTTTACACCTTGTTTTTGTAAGCTGAAGTTTCTTATTAAAAAAAATGAAATTCCCACGGGTTATGTCATTATTAACGTACTTTAATCAACATCTATGCGGGGGTACAGCAGGAAATTCCACACGCAGTGGCTCCACATCCTTGAGAGAACTATTCTCATTGTGTCTGGAGAAACTGGAAGTAAATTCTCTCTCGTGTTTAAAAGCTTCCCCCCGCTCCTTGTCACTGCTTCAGGCATGATGGCTCTGAAGCGTGAGTAGCAGCTCTGCCGAGAGGGAGAACAGGACATACTCCCGCAACGCGTCAGAACTTGTAACGGCTCAACACGGTCTCTTCTGGTCCTCGGGTGCGGGGTGGGGGCCGAGCTCTTCTCCCTTCAGCTCTGTTTCTTTCCTAGGTCAGCAATCGAGCAGTTAGTTACCGCTGCACGGCAGTTTAACATGCCGCCTCTGCAGCTCTGGATGAATCAGGAGGCTTTAGGCTTTGGTCCCCCTGGTGTCAGGGTGGGCTCAGGGTTTGGTCCCTCGTGTAGCTCATCATTATAGAATCACAGACTGGTTTGGGTTGA
>NW_010390374.1:0-5628 GCF_000710305.1 Buceros rhinoceros silvestris | reverse complement strand
CCCATGACAAGGGGGTGCCCGTGAAAAAGTAATCATTCTATAATTATTTAGTAATTTGACCTTTTATTTGCCTTAAATAGTTTAAAGGAATATCTTTGCCTTAAGAACAGATACATTAGCTAGAGAATGCTATTGACTACCCACATCTGATCCATCTCTTAAATAAGACGCTATTCAAGATGCTCTAAAGGAATGTTTGCATTTGGGCTACAGAAGTGATGGGAACCTAGCACACTGTTGAAGAGAAACAACTTCATACAACCAAACCCTAGCAAATGAAGTGCTGCGGTATGCCACCTTCTCTTCTGAAGTCTATTGCAGAAAAATTACTATGTGCTGGATAATTTCCTCTTTCTGTGGGGTATTTCTACTCTGAAGACTGGCTTTTTTCTGCCTCCTTATAATGCTAAGTGCACTCCTCCTCTGCCCTCCACTTGGGTCTTTGACAAATGTGTGGTATCTGGCTACACTACTGTCACTTAATCTCTTTTAATTACCTAAATTGGTTCTTTTTCAGACTCCGATCAGCTCAGAGCCTTACTAAAAAAAAAAAAAAAAAAGGCAGCATGTAGGGAGGTTATCTAAATCTAAAGAAGTCCTAATATTATGTAGTAGAGATCCTAACTGTATGACATCAGCAGCACAACTGCAGTAAAAATCAAAGGCATGCGTGGTGAAAACAGCAAAAGAGACAATAAGGAAAGTGAAAGGCTAGTAAAAAAGAAATATTTGGAGGGGTCATGAGTATAGAAGATGAAGACCACATGAACTTCCAGTGACTGTGATGTTCTAATTAAAAATGGAAAACTTACAGCTGGCTTGAAAAGATCTTGCATATACCAAAATTTCTGTCCCAAAATTGAAGTAACAGGTCATAGAGCCAGAAGCCTGACTACACACTGAAAATAAGGCACCTTAATGAGGCAAAGAAAGAGCTTACTCCTACAGTCTTTCCAAGACCTAAGAGACAACAGTGTTGTATTGACATCCTATTGCCCTTAAGAAGAAAACAAGAAAGATGCCTTTGCCCACATGGAAGCATTGAATGTTTTCAGTGTAATACACAAAGGCCATTATGCTAAAAATGGCTGAGAGGGAAAGTGATGAAGTTCAAAACTACCCTTTTATGTAGAATAAATCTAGTCTGTTTTCCCTGTAGAAAAATTTAAGCTCTCAGTTTACAGGAGTTCAGTAATTTTCAATAAAAGAATTACAAACACGAAACAGTGTTTTTCATTTAGGAGACACTATCATATGTAAGGTTTGATTCCAAATAGTAGTTTGAAGGGAGGAAAAAACACACCTTAGTAAGTAAAACCCCTCTGATTTCTATTTTTCCACTGTTAAATGGAATACATTGAAAATTAGTATCCAAGAGAAAAAGTCCCGAGAAATACTGACACTTCAGAAATACCAGAGGGAGTTCCTAGCAGGTGACAGCTAAGGAAAAACCCCAATTCCTTCACCAATCTAACAGCTCTAAGAATTCCCAATACTGAGTTTGATGGAAGACTGCCCCGGAAGATGTTTTTGAAAGAAGTACAATAGACATTTGCTTTACAAGATAGCAATTACCCAAGGGTTTTACAGATCAGTCTTCAGAGCGCAGAAGGCCTTTTTGACAGAATTTGTTAAGAAAAGTTTGTATCATTATCTGAATGAAAATCTATTCTAGAACAGAATTAATTTAAATATTAACTAAAAATGAAAATTTAAAAATATAGTAAGGGAAGGCAGGACAAATAGACACAGAAAGGAAGAACTACATAAAAACCTACCTGAAATTTCAATCACTCTTAAGAGCCCTGGAAAAAACTCTAGAATGTGGCAAGCTGAGCAGCATGAAATGCATTAACAGGAAGAGAGACATCTAAAATGATTCTATTTGCTTTTATTTGTAAGTCTTAAAATACACAAAACACTATTTTTTTTAATAGGTTTTTCTACAATAAAAATCAGACTGTAAATCTGTAAGACAAGCATTTATTAAAATTTCACAATGAATTATAAACATTATTTAACTACACAAAAAATAAACCTAGCTCCAACATATGGAAATTGTTAAGCACAGCTTATTACTACTAAACATTTTTTCCTGTGCTAGAGATACAAGAATGGATCACATCCTAAAGTCCTAACTGATTAAACTTTTGAAACACAGGGGAGGAGGAAATCACTAACCAGTCTAACAGTGGGTCTCAAAAGGTAGTGCCTAGAACTGACACTACATGGAAATGGCTAAGTACACTGTATTTATTTTTATTTTAATCTGCTAAAACATACAACCACATATGCATTATGGAAATTCCTACAATTATTTTTCACATTGGCAATTATTGCCATTTGTCACAAAGGTGCTACATGACTGTGAGTAAGAACACACAAAATCAAGGCAATTTTGTATTCAAGATATAAAATACAATCATGATATTGTCAAAGTGCTGGCCCTGTATTCTATTCATTGGACACTGCACATTGTATTCACTCAAACAGCAGCACATGTAAAGGTAATCTTTCCATGAAAGTGGATAAACATGCTAATGCTGAACCATACAGTGGGAGGAGTGATGTGAGAAGAAAGGAATGATGCAAGAAGAAATTTAGTCTTAAATACAAGCAGCTAAGCTTTCAAATAAAATTTTTTCAAAAAGGAAGTGGAGATGCGATATAGAAAGAGACAGAAGATTTTCAAAAATAGTAACTTGTTTGAAACAATACCTTCCAAAACTACATGTCTGCACAAAATCAGAACATGCATTTCTCTTACCTGAAAGATTTCCATCTGCTTCATCTGTCTGGAGACTAGCAACACTGGTACAATCCATTCCTTGCTGGAGGTCCAAAATTTTCCTTCGCAGTTGTTCTATGTCACTCTCTTTACTATCCAGCTGCATCTGGAGCTCATTCCTGTATGTAGATTCTTCTGCTAGTTGCTGTATTTACACACATATGTAGTTACTGTGATACCAAAAATATGTGGCAGCAAAGTATTCTGAAAACAGAACTCATTACTATTTTCTTAAAGTATCTCTAGATACTTTTGGTAGCATTAGCATAAATGATCATAGTAGAATTGCTTGTTCAGCCTTGGAAAGAAGTTAAATATCAAGGATCCAGCAATGCATTCAAGCAAAAAACCCAGTCCGAATAATCTATTAAGTTACCATTTGACAAGATCACCTATCAGCAAAATAAACTGCAAAAATAGTATGCTATGCAGTATTCAGTTTCTTCATCCTTGTAACACATTAACTCTGCACAGCTGTCAAGTTCTCTGCCTCACTAAAATTCTGTAGCCTAGAATATCTGAAACAGAAGTTGTTATTTTTTGGAATAGGAGCTATACATTTTACCCGCAGAGAGAATTCCACAATGTGATAAAAAAAAAAAAGATTATTTTACCGCTTGCATTTCGTTAAGCTCCTTTTGGTATTTCACTACCATCTGATTGAATTTCTCTTTTTCTTGATTAAGCTCTAACTGGAGCTTTCGGTTTTCCTTCTCTTTCTTCCTTAAATCTTGCATGTTAGCTTTCTTTCTGTCTATTTTAAAATCTTTCCGATTCATTATCTCAGCCAGTTTGTTGACAGCCTGTTAATAAAAAGAAAACCAGTAAGAAAAATCATATATGCAAGCATGTTTCACAGAAAATTTCTAAGTTCCTGTAGCTACAGGATTTGATAAAAAAAAAAAACTTCACCAAAATAAATGGCCCTTACTCGTGATAGAAGTAATATGGAAAGTACGCAGCATCAAAAACTACCCTTTCAAATGTAAATATTGACAATGCATATTATACTTCATGGTTAATATAAACTTAATATCAAAGGAACTAGAAATTAGTTACACAACCCAATTAACTGAAAATATGATATGCAAAGTAATTATTATTAAATTGCATAAAAAGTTCTACCTGTGTCTTCAGAGTTCTTTCAGTGTTAATGCTCTTCTCATAATGCATTCTAATATTATTGATTTCCTCCTCTTTTTTCATTTTGCATTCTGTTAAAATAATATTAAACTTTGAGGTATTTTAGGACAAGGTAAATATTTCTAAGCTTAATCACTTCTACACTAGCACAATTTTTTTTTCCCCATTTTCCTGATGTATGCAAAATATGTGTTTGCTGTGATAAAGGTTACCAGTTTAATGCTACTATAATGATAGAAAATTACCAAAAGGATTTATCAGAAAGGCACCAAGATGAAATACTAAAGCCAACATACATATTTTTGTTTCCTGGTGATGACTAAGTTTGTTGTCCCACTTCCTTCTTGTCTTCACTATCAAAAGCGTTTCTGCAGTACCAAAAATTAAGTCTGTACCCACAGAGAATAAGACTGATAAGACATTCAGCACAAATTCTCAAATGAGGCATGAAGAGAACACAAGGAAAAAGGCCTTCTTTAAAACAAGGAATGCATCTGTTATGTTCCCCCAACCCTCCTCTCATGTATCAGTTAATTCTACCAATCTTTATATCACACCTCCAGTCTGCTGACTTGTTTCCAAAATTGCTAGAAGCTGATAGGGATTTCTTCACCAAAATTACAAAAAGTTAAAGAACAATCTAAGTACTTAAAAGCAACAAACTCCATAAACTAAAAAATACTGAAAACTGCTTGCTCACCTGCTATTAGAGAAATGCAGAACTAAGGAAAGTTTCTTTATTTTAATATGCCTTCCTGCCTACATAGTGTTTGCAACATAACTTACAACACAATCAATAAGCCTTTACTCACATAGTCAACATATACCAAAGCATGCTTTCCAGTTTTATAATGCTTGCTCAAATGCAAAACCATGGGAGTGAACTGAACAATAAAGTAACTTCCCATATAGTCAGAATGCACGTAAATGAACGCCAATCCGTTGATAAGTGTGAGGTCACACTTCTGAATCTAAGTGAGATCTTAAGGAAGTTGAAATACTGATACCGCTTTACTATAAATAGTGGAAATAGAAACAAAAACTTTAATAAATACACTGTGTGCAATATGAAATTAGTAAAATACTTTTCCATAATAACTTTCATGCACACAAGGGCATGGCTGGCAGAAGTGGGTTAGAGAGACGATATATGGATATGCAATACAGGACAGTCTCTCCTGAGCATGCCTGCAGGAACTTAGTGCTGACTTGTTTTAAAAAGTGAGGAGGGAGAGTGAGCAGAAACTCACTTTTTCCTATCTACTACAGCTAAGGTTTTAATCATTTTCAACAACAAAGGCAGTGCATGGAAATTAAAGTAATACAGTAGAAAGACTGGCAATTTAGAATCATAAATGCTTCCAACTGGAAGGGACCTTCAAAGGCCATCTAGTCCAACCCCCCCTGCAGTGAGCAGGGACATCTTCAACGAGATCAGGTTGCTCAGAGCCCCATCCAACATGACCTTGAGTATTTTCAGGGATGGGGCATCTACCACCTCTCTGGGCAACCTGTGCCAGTGTTTCACCGCCCTCACAGTAAAAAATTATATCTAGTCTAAACCCCCCCCACCTTTTTTTTTTTTTAAAAAAAAAAAACATTACCCCTTGTCCCACTGTAACAGCCCTGCTAACAAGTTTGTCACCACCTTTCTCATAAGCCCCTGTTGAGTACTGAAAGGCTGCAGTAAGGTCTCC
>NW_010390373.1:15476-33334 GCF_000710305.1 Buceros rhinoceros silvestris | reverse complement strand
TTGCGTGTGCCCAGTAGGTGTGTGTTTGGGTCCGAGCTCTGTGTCTGAACGGGGCGGGGGAGGGGTGTGTGTGATTACCATGTTTTCAGTTCATCGCGTGTTTGTTTCAGCAGTCAAAAGCTGTCAGTGCTTCCATTCAGGGCTGTACTTCACGCTCACTCTTTTTTAATGCTCCTTTTCCGTGTTATCTTCTATTTTCTCTTTGTGGAAATAACACATTAAACAGGCACTTTCCTTGTAAATATAACTGTGGTTTTATTATCCTTTCCTTCTGAAGCCTTGATAGTGTTCTAAACACATGCCTGTGCAAATTAAACTGTTTTTTTGGGGGGTAGAGGGATAAAAGCATTAGAATATTATTCCTACTTGAGGTGTCTAGGTAGCTGATACACTTACTGCTTCTATTGTGCAGTCCTTAAAGTTTTTCTTTCTTGCAAATATACATTGTTTCTGATTTATTTTAAAAAAGCAATTTTTGAGTGCTAGTCTGACCAGGAGCTTTGTGCAGATGACTGTCTCTCTCGTGGCAATTTCCTGAAGATTTCTGAAGCTAGTCAGGGAGAAAATCTGGTGGGATTTCATTCATAGGGTGAATCATATACTCGCCTTCTCACTTGGAATTCGATTGGAGGAAGGTTCCTAATTTTGCAGTTGGAGAGAATTTTGGTGTCAGAGGTTGTGCCCCACTCCAGGTTGGTCCAAGTAGGGCCCACAGGCCCACATCCTCCTCAGTGCTCTATTTCCATGGTCCGTTGCACTCGCTATTTGTCCAGCCAGGTGTCATAGGGACCAGGCTGCATAGAGCAGGATGCATCTTGAATCCTAGTGTGTGTCTCCAAGAGTGAGTAATAAATGCTTTGCCGTTTGGTGGTAGAAGATACAGTCTCTGGCTCTGGTGTGGTGAGGTAGCCAGTATTCCTCCTGTAGGCAGAGAGGAGAGTGCCCTGTGAGGAAGTGGACTGATGTCACTTGTGGTTGTCAGGGGACAGTCTGTGAAGGACAAGGTTCCGCCTTGCACGGGGAGGGCTGTACCGGAGGTTGTCGCACCGTTGCTGTTGAAGACAGGCTGTTTTGTGTAGGGGAAGAATGCTCCCCTTGTGTGCTAAAGCTGCACGCCCATGAGAAAACTTAAACTTGCAGGCAGCCCTTGTCTTTCTGCCAGTCCGGGCTTATGTCCCGACGCAGTGTTTGCGAAATGAGAAAAAGGGGAAGGAGTGGTGAAGTGAAAGGCCTGCTCTGCCAGCTGTTCCTCGGGAAAGCTGAGAACTGGCAGGGCAGAATGCAGGATGCTTCTCCCATTCCACTGTGCTTATGAAATGTGACAAGAAGAAGAATTTTATTGCCGAGAAGTTGAGACCTTTGCTGCAGTATAAATGACTGTTCTGCTTCTAGTTGGGAGGTAAATCCATAGGCCTTACGTCACTGGGGTCATTGCTCAGAAATGGTTTTAGTGTTCTCCACACAACAGTTGACACGCGTTGATATTGGGGTTTGTTCCTCACAGTGCGATAAAAGGCTGTGGGTGAAAGTAAGAGAAACTGGTAATGCGGGTGATGCCTCAAATTGACACCATCTGAATGGCTACTAAATAAAAGATGGTTAAAATAGTCCTTTTTAGTCATGGCAGCTGCTTCTTTTATGATTAATTAATTAGAACAGCAGCTTCCTAGGGACACTTCTCTTGTGGATTCCCCTGTGCTCCCTTAATTCTCCAGATCACAGTTCCGTTGGCTGCGGATAAAGGCAAGCTGCAGAGCTGCTTGGTCTGTCTTTGGCTGCGGACTGAGGAGCAGGGAAGTAATGATCACTCTGTGGTTTCTCCCCCATGGCCTGGCGATTCTCTGATTGCCAGAGCAGGTGACAACGTGACTTCTGCATGTTGCGCTGGCTGCTGGCAAGGTGCTGTCCCCTCAGCAGGCAGGCAGGGGTGCTTGGACCAGCACAGGTTTGACCGAGCTGACTGGGGCGCCTATCATCATGTCAAACCACTTCCTTTTCACGTGCGACTAGATCGCTGCGGAGCAGGAAACTGATTGACAGGACCCGCTTTATGTCTTTTCTCAATGCAGAAGGGCAGTCACAGCTCTGCACCTTTTTAAGCCCTCTCCTGCAGTTACACAGAATGGGGGCTTTTCTGCACCAGAGGTTTAACTCTTGTGCCACTCTTGAGTTAGTCCTCTTGTCCGATGACTTGGCGTGACGAGTTATGGCTACCTCGCCGGTCAAATGAGATGGGCTCTGCTGAAGGAGCAGATGAGAATAAATTGATTAGACAGTAGGTTTGACTTAGTTGGGAATGTGTTTAAGTGTTACTTTTGAGTCTGGTCTGCAAACCAGACCGTTAAGTCCTATTCTTAGTAACTGTTTTCATGGTGTCAGGAAATGAACCAAGGCTGCTCTTGCATTTGGTGGGCATGAGGGACATCTGAGGGGATTTCAGTGCCCTGGAAGTAGGGATATTTGACAAGTTGTGTCTTTTGTTTCATTTTGTGACATTTTTAACCATCAAGGGTATGCAAACTTTGTAATTCCTTGGGGCTCTATGAGGGCCAACAGAGTTTTCGTAATAGCTGACAATGTTTCAGAACATTTTGACTATCTACACTAACTGGTTTGAACTTCTCACAATATCTCTAGTGATCTTTTTGTTTTTGCAGATGATTCTGCGGATGTTGGTGAAGAGGACAGCTTCTTGGGTCAGACTTCTGCCAGCGCCAATCCACCACAGACTTTCAACTATTTCTCTCAAGTACCCAGTACAAGTGATCCGTTTGGAAGTATTGGGCGGCCACCCTTAACGACTGCACCATCTGTTGGAGCACCAGCCTTCTCCAGGCCTCCAGCTTCGCTTCCACTTGTGTCTGGGTCACAGGATGGGCAAAATGCCTTTTCACCGCACGTTCCAAAGTCTCAGTCCTCTTACAGCGCGCCGCCTGCTTCACAGGGGGGAATCGTGGCTTACCAGCAGAGCGGTCCCCCGCCTGCAAACGCCTCTACTCTTCCCCAAGGAACACCTCAGCAGGGGTATAACCCGTATCGGCACACCCCTCTCAGCAGCAAAGCTAACCCCTACCTTACTCCGCCGCAGCTGCAGCAGAGTCCTGCTCCTGCTCCCCCACCATCCTCTGTGCCACCTGCCCAGATGTATCAGACACCTCCAGGGTCATTGACACAGGTATGTAAATCATTCCCCATGTCCTGGTACCAGGACAGAACTATTTAGGTCACTTTCCTCTTTGAATTGCATATTGTATCTCCTGAAGAATTTTTCTTTTTCTACCAAAACCCCAGAAGAAGTCTTGAACCATTTCTGGTAGCAAAATCTTTTCACCAGGACCAGCCTGGAGCTGCTGCTTTAGGAAGGCTTGTCATCTGTGTAGTGAGTGTACCCTGAGGCTGTTGCTGTGCGCAGAAGCAAAGCCAGGTTGTGAAGTTCTGTTGCCCTTTGCTGACTGTTACGGAGTTTGCTGCTGTTTCACCTGTGCTGCTGCGTTGATTGTGCCTCTGCTGTAAATGGGGTCACTCAGCCATGTGCAAGATAGGGGCTAAAAACCTCTTCAGGCTGGTTTTGCTGATGAAGCCCGGACTTTTCCACACTATGATTTAAGTCACGTAAATTGTCAGCAAACGCTTCGAAGCTCATTGGTTGGGGATTTTGTGTGATGTAAAGCATTAATCTCCATTCTTCTTTGCCTTCACAAAAACACTGTTAAAATAATGCGAATAGCTTAGTGATAACCTGACAAGTTTTCCTTGAAAACAACGAAAATGATTTTTATTTTGCCTGAGCTGTTGCTGTATTGCTGCTCTTGTGAATGAAGAATAGAAAGATTGTGCAATGACAGAAAGCATCGCAAGGGCATTTTTATTTTTATGTCAAGTGTGATCTCCATAAGAAATAAGCTCAGCCTGAGTTTTGAAAATTTAAAAGCATATTTTAAATCTTACTGGGTTTAGGTAATGAAGGTGATGGACCATAAGAATTTTTAACAGTATTTGTGGGAATGAAATGCGTGTCTGTTCTCAATTTGAAAAGGTGTATGTTTTCAAAAACATGCTGAAGTGGACAACTTGTCTGTAATGTTTTTAGGCTGCAAGATAATGTTCGTGGGGAGGAAAACGTTAGAGAGAAAAGCTCAGTGTTCTCTGTAGCAAAGCACAGATCAGTTCGGTAGGACGATGCGAGATTGAGGTGATGAGCCCGTATGTGTTTTCAGTTTCCACAGCTTCAGTCACAGCTCCCAGTTCCCAGGCCAGCAGGTCCACTGGTCCAGGCACCTGCTGCTTTGCTGCAGAACCAGTATGAGCCGGTTCAGCCGCACTGGTTCTACTGTAAGGAGGTGGAGGACAAGCAGATATGGATGCCATTCAGTGTTCTGGATTCTGCGAAACTAGAGGAAGTCTATAATTCCGGTAAGTCATGTCTGACTTGGAAGTGACCAGAAGGGCTAGCAGGGAGATACGAGAGTAATGGCAGTCACCTGTGGGAGCGTGACGTGGCAGCCATACGGCACGGTACTGCATCTCTCAAAGATGTATTTTGTGCAAGTTAATTTATTTCACTTGAGTTATCTGTTGCTTGATGCTGTCAGTGTTGAGATGTACGTCCTTAGTGGATGTTGCATTTTCACAAAGAACTAGCGTCTTGGTTTGCCTTTTTGTTGAACTCTGTCAGCTCTGGAATAAGTGTTTGTCTTTGGGAGTTGGTCAAAGCTTTTTTTGTTGTGTACAGAGCAAATAGAAGTGTTTTAGGAGCCACACGGTGATTGCCTAATGCTATGAATCTCCTCTTCCATGTTATAACCATCTGTCTTAATGGCCTAATACTCATCACAGAAGCAATTTGGGCTGGGCCAGGAGAGAAAAAAGATCGTGTATGTTAGTATTGCAACCGAGTGTGACTTTTTGTGTGTCACAGTCCAGCCTGATCCTGAGAGCGTGGTTCTGAGCACGGACGGGGGACGCTATGATGTCTACCTCTATGACAGAATGAGGAAAGCCGTGTACTGGGAGGAGGAGCCTTCTGAAGTGAGGCGATGCATGTGGTTTTATAAGGGAGACAAGGACAGCCGGTTTATTCCTTACACTGAGGATTTCAGTGAGAAGCTAGAGGTTAGTATTACCTTTATGTAAACTTCATGAAGAACTTGACTGTTCTTTGTATTTATGGTCTCAGAAATATTGCTGTGTTTCAGTAAAATGCTTTCTGCAATGCACTTCTGGAACACAGGTAAGCAAATCCCGGAGAGAGACTAGAAGGCTGCATTGCTCACGCATAGGCCCTGCTCCGCCGTGACCTGAAATCACAGTGTAGTGCTTCACGTGACACTTTTGTATAAGTAAAGTTATGGAAATTGTGACCTTAACGTTAGAGATGATGCACAAGGCCAAAAAAATAGTTTGTCTGAGAATGATTGTGTGTAACTTGTTTCTTGTTTCAGGCAGAATATAAAAGAGCTGTAACTACAAATCAATGGCATCGGCGACTTGAGTTCCCAAATGGGGAGACAATTGTTATGCATAATCCCAAGGTAGGAGATTTTGGCAACTGGTTCTCGCATGTGCAGAGATGGAAGCGTAAATTGAATGCAGTCATAGTCCTGCTTGAAATTACTTGTTGATATTTGGATATGTGTGCATTCAAGGTGAGGAGGTTTACAGAATACTGAACTCCTGCTTGCTTCCGTGTGCAGCTGACCAATTAAGAGACAATACTTTCTGAAACCTAGGAGGAATAAGGTTTGCATGGTAAACGCTTGGACCAAGCGTAACTGGCAGCAAACGGGAGGCAATTCGAAGTAGTTTATCTCAGACAGTCTGTACCAAATGGAAGGTAATTTAAACTAAGAGCTTTCATGTGGAGAAGAGTTTTAACTGTAAGGCAATTAGTTTTTTGTATCTAAGCCATGAGAGTCTTCTGCTGCAACTCTTTTTAGGCCCAGAGAAAGTGTAGCAAAAAACCCTTTAAAAGTTACTTAAATACTCTGCTAACAGTCTCATGTGGTTAAACACAGACTTGAGCCTTATTGACCAATGCTGTTAACCGTTCACTTCTCGCAGTAATTAATAAATAGTTAAAATAATCCAAGGGCTAGAAAGGATCACAGTTGCTCCCACTTCAAGCATTTATTAATGCTCGTTAAGGACTTCCTTCCTTAACGTGAAAAAACCTAGAGAAGGAGTGCTTAAGCCTCTTGGGGTCACAGATAGGAGTTCGGGCTTTGCGGAGTCAGTGTCAGTCTTACAAACAGCCGTGCTACTGAATTCCGCGCTTCTGGGGTTTCTGGGCTACTTCTAGTGTTGGTGTAAAAGCACTGCGCTTTTTTTTTTTTTCCTCTCTTTTTTTCCTCATGAAACTGTTGTTACAAGTAGGGGTAGTGTTTGGTTTCCTCACATAACAGAAAGAGTATGTGCTAACTACAGAGAACAGGTGAGTCTCAGATGCCAGGTAAAGCAGTCCAAAGGTATGTTAACCCTTGCAGTGCTCTCAGACCAGCAACACAAATCAGGAGATGGTTTGTGTGTAAAATTGGACAACTTGTTTTTTTTCAGGTCATAGTTCAGTTCCAACCTTCTGCCTCGCCAGATGAATGGGGCAGCACTCAGGATGGTCAGGCAAGACCGAGGGTAGTGAAACGTGGGATTGACGATGACCATGATGACGTTCCCGATGGTATGTGATTACTGTTCTCTGTAACTCTGCAGCTGGAGCGGACTGTTTGGTCTGTGCAGAAGGCGGACAACAGCGGGTGGAGTGACAACGCGCTGTTCGTGCCTACAGACTAAAGATTGCAGTTGTTCCTTGATCTGCGCTGCCTGAAAGAGGTTATCTGGCTGTGGGGTTTTTTAATCGAGGCGTCCTGTGGGCTGTATTATCTCCTGGACCAAGCCTGTTACACATCTTGAAGTTGCTTGACTCTAATTCACCAGCACAGTACATACTCTGAATTTTCTCTTTTCGTTTTCTACAGGAGAAATGTCCCAAATTGACCACCTGGTATTTATGGTTCATGGCATAGGTCCTGTGTGTGACTTGAGATTTAGAAGCATTGTTGAATGTGGTAAGTTCTTGCGTGCTCCATGAGTATTCTGCACTGTCTAAGTGTGGGGGTCTCTGTCCTGTATTCATACAAGCATGTCTTCGAAACAAACCCAAAAACCGGTTGTCTAATGTTAAGAAGTTCAGTGTTTTCCTGGTTATTTTCCAAAAATTCTGTGCAGCGGAATCTGTCTTTTGTCAGACTTGTGCCTTTGACTGTTGTTACCAATCCTCAGCAGTAGACTAGACTAGCAGCCTGGTTTGGGTTTTGGCATGTGTGGGCTTTTTGTGGTGTGGGTGTATGTGTTTGCTTTGTGAGGTTTGCATGTGGGGTGGTTCTTTGTTTGCTCTTTTGGGGTTTTTTTAGATAGACTCCAGTACAGCTGAGTGAATTAAGAAGGGCATGGGGTAAAAAGGCACTAACCGTGAGATAAATTGAAGCTTGCTAGAAAATCCACTTTTAAAAAAATATGTTTTCTTACAGTTAGAGGAGTAATACTTGGAAAGATTTTTCCACTTCATAGTTTCCTTCCTTTGTATTCTGACTATGTCTGAAATTGGAGGCGGGGGGAAAAGAGTGTTTACAATTTTGTGTTACTTGAGCACGGCTGCTATCAGATTTTCATCGCTGCTCTTCTCTACAGTTGATGATTTTAGGACTGTGTCTCTGAAGCTCTTGCAGACTCACTTTAAGAAATCTTTGGAGGAACGCAGGGTGAGCAGGGTGGAATTCCTCCCAGTTCACTGGCACAGTTCTCTGCACGGAGATGCAACAGGTGTAGACAGGTGAGCGTATTGTTTCATGTTGAGAAAGTCACGCAAGCTGCATCTTAACGGCTTTTGTGAAGTGGATCTGCTCTTTAGGCTAGATGAATAACTATATGCCTGGGTTACAAAAGAGAATTGCTGGTATTTTTAATTAACATTTTGATGAGTATGGGCAAAGCTGCAAAGGCACGTGGAGTGTTTTCTTGTGTTTATTTTCATGACAGTGACTGACAGGATGCATACACACACACTTTCTCAGTATGGCATTTTCATGAAAGTGGCTAATGCACTGATCCACGGTGGTGAGTGAGTGTGTGGAAGTGGTGGTCCTAAGTGTGAGGAGGTGAGTGTGGAGATGGATTATCCAGCAACAGGTGGTACAATTCAGAGTGGAGAGATTTCTCTCCTGTACCTTCCTGCAGTGTGCTGGAGTCTGACCCTGGATGTCAGCGTCCTTGTTCTGAGGAAGTCATTGAACCTTCTGCTGAGTCCTAGAGTAGTGCCTGAGTTACGATTAGGCAGTTGAGCTGAGTCTGTATTTGGCTAGGAGTGTTACAGCATTGAAAAATCTGTTTCACAGTGAGTTCTTGGTGCCTATCCCTTTGCTGCTGCTTGACATTTCAAGCTGTTTTCTCTTGCTCAGAAATGGAGGAGTAGAAGTTGTGAGGGTAGCAACAGGTACCGCTTAGAGCACACAGTGTTCTCCAGGCTGTTCCAGCTCAGTCAAGTCATGTTGCTTTCATAGCCTTAGTCTTTGATTCACGTTTGAACACAGTGTTGTCCTGAGGAAGGATCTGTTAACTAATCTGTAAACAGTTCCACCCCAGCTGTCTTAACTCCAGGCAGGCAGATGGGGACATCAAGGTTTTTCTTCAAAAAGAGAGCGTGATGTTGCCTGTTAACTTCAGTTTCACTTTCAATTTTTATATGCAGGTTCTTTTTCTT
The DNA here is from genome assembly GCF_000710305.1 of Buceros rhinoceros silvestris. Taxonomy (NCBI): domain Eukaryota; kingdom Metazoa; phylum Chordata; class Aves; order Bucerotiformes; family Bucerotidae; genus Buceros; species Buceros rhinoceros. The sequence continues at coordinate 24,582 of NW_010390373.1, read as the reverse complement.
CTCCATTTCAATCAATGTACTCACAGACCTTCCCTGTTCCTGTGCGAGAGCAGTGTTGGAAAATGCATTCTGCTTCTAACGATTTTCTGTTCCTAGGAACATAAAAAAAATCACTTTGCCGAGCATTGGACGCCTGCGCCACTTCACCAATGAGACACTCCTTGACATCCTGTTTTACAACAGCCCCACCTACTGTCAGACGATCGTGGATAAAGTGGGGATGGAAATGAATCGTTTGTATGCACTTTTCATGAGTCGCAACCCAGATTTCAAAGGAGGAGTCTCTGTGGCTGGGCACAGTTTAGGTAATTGTCTAAGGCACAGGTTTGGGGTAAAACCATCATCGCTGCACTGAGGGAAATGAGCCCTTCATTAGGCATAAGGCTAGGAATAGCTGGTAGGGCATGGCTGCCTTTCAGAATACGGCTGACTAAAAGTCAAACACTCTTGACAGCTAAGTTTATAAAGCTTTAAGAGAAGGTCAGTGCTTCATGGATGCTGGCATTTCCCTCCTCTCCCCTTCAGACTCCTTCAGGAAGACTTAGTGTCTAATTTGTGTTTGAAAGTTGACAGGTTGTCTCGTATCTCGTTAGGTGGGTCACTTCTGTGTCTCAGAACCCCCACTTAGTACAAGTAAGATAATTTGGGGGGACATAGAGTAAGTGTTATAAAGACATACGACATACTGTTTTCGGCTCAAACTTTTCCTCCGGTTGGACAAGCAGTCTAAGATGGCTAAGGAAAGATAGTTTAATTGTGGCAACTACACGAAACGTAAACAGGGGAAAAAAGGTTTGCTTCTCGCTGAGAGTGATTGTGTTCGAGTTCAGGTGTGGGTATTTGAGCTTTAATTCGGCCATTTTTTTTGCTCAATCTATATGTTGCTATTATTACTGCATGTATATCTTGCTTGGGACTTAGAGACAGGAAAGTCTGGCATTTCTCCCCAAGGCAACTTTGATTCCTGTTTCCAGGTTCCTTAATTCTGTTTGACATACTATCTAACCAGAAGGACTTGGCTTCATCAGTGAATACTGGACCATTCTCTGGTGTTAATGGGTCTGGAAAGGACGTGGCTGTTCATGATAAACAGGTAACTTGCTGCTAGTTGTTCCAGGCAAATAGATCTGATATTTTCAGCAACTTTTTCTTAAGCTTTCTGAATTTATTAGCTGAAACCCAGTTATGAGTTCTGATAGTACATTTTAACATGTTAGTGGAAATGTGCAGTTTTTTAAATACCATCACTTCTCAAGACAAATTAATTTCATCTCTAGTTTCAGGTAGGCCAGTCATAGGATTTGATCATGAATGTCAGCTTTGACCCTGGAGGACATGCAACTTGTTCTTAACAGTGTCTGAATGATGGGGGTGATGCATAAGAGGGAGAGAACCTGTGTTCAGGCTAGAAACAGTGACCAGCTGTTTGGTGATTAAAGGGAAATATCTTTGAATGTGGGAATGCTCAAGAAACCTTTTGCCTCTCCCAGTAACTTTTAAGTATGTATTTTGCTGGTCTATTATTAGGGGAAAATCTGTGCCCCGCTTGACTAGAAGTTGGCATAAATTCACAAAGTTAACATAGTAATGTTTCTAAAGAAAGTAATTAAACTTTACTTGCTGCATACTCTTCTGGCAGTTAGATGATGTGGTGTTGTTTCTGTGCTGTTTTGTTAAGATGACTGAAGACACCAGTTCCTTGGGCTCCTCAGTTGCTACTTCTGGAGATGACCTTTGTGAGCCTGAAGCAGAGGATGACATTCCTACTCTGCAGAAGACTCTGGAAATGCTTAGTTTGTCGGAGTATGCAAGCACGTTTGAACACGAGCGGATCGACATGGAGTCTCTGGTACGATAATGCTCACTTGACTTATGGGGATTGCCCAGGGTATGGCAGTTTACGTTTGGGTGGTTTTTTGTAGGGGTTTTTTTTCTGTATGAGTTTAGGGTACCATGAAGCATGAAAGCAATTGCAGAGGTAAGGTAATTAATGCCTGACGTGAAGACTAAATATTACGTGACTCTCTTTTTTCTGGTGTGGGGTGTCCCCCCGTTATGTGAAGGCACTTTGCGTCGTGTCTAATTTTTGGTGATTTCTGTAACTTTATAAAATGTTTTATCCAAGTCATTGCCAATCAGAAATTAAATTATATATATTACTAGAAAAGCTATAAAGTCCTCTTTGATGTGTACGTTTACTTTGTTTCAGCTCATGTGTACAGTCGATGACCTGAAGGAAATGGGCATACCTCTTGGACCAAGAAAGAAAATAGCTAATTTTGTAAAAGACAGAGCAGCCAAGCAGGTAAATGCGTTTTTCAGGCGTGAAATAAAAAGTTGTTAAGCAAATGTAACTGACTTCCTTGCTGCGGAGAAAATTCCACTCTAGCATACTTGTCAACATCACGGATATGATGTTAATATCATGGATATGATGCAAAGGAATTTTGGCATCTGTGAAATAACCATTTTTTTCCTGGTTTTGTAACTTTTTTCTAAAGGAACAAAAGAAAACAATAGCAGAGAAGAAAGCAGTGCTGGCTGCCACACTCCAAACTCAGGAAGATGCCCCGAAAGCGAAAGAGACAGTTAATTCTGTCTCCCCCTCAGAGGCTGGTCAGCTGCACTCAAAGAGGAAGCTTCCAGTTGGTGCGTCCGTTTCTTCTGTGAACATAGACTATGAGTACTTTGAAGCTGGGACTGGCCAGGTGAGATGACACAGATTTAAAACATTCATTTGGAACATCGCTGTCCTCTTGCTTGGGTTTGTTTGGGATTTTTTTTTTTTTAACGTTGAAGACTCTCTGCTACTTCACTTGATTGTTGTACAAAAGTTATGTTTATGTTGAATTTTACCTCTGGCAGGGGGGAGGGCTGGAAGAGTGGGTTAGATTGCTCTAAAGCAAAACTTCCTATAACAAGGGCGCCACTACAATTCATTTTTTCTTTCAGCGGTGGGTGAGCTGTAAACACGGTTCTGTCCCAGAAGCAGAACTGTGAGTGATTTAAAATTGGATGGTTCTGAGTCTTTACAGTTAACGTGGTGGCTTAAATTGATCCGTTTATGCTGGTACATTTAAGTTTTACCTCAAACTTAACAAAAAACCCCAAACCTTTTCCTCCCTCCCTAAGCATTACATCCACTGGCTGGCGGTTCTGAGAGGTTACGTGTCTGATTTCTCTCTGTAAGGTTTCTGTGGTTTACAACGCACTGGACTTTGAACCCGATATTTTCTTTGCTCTCGGTTCTCCTATCGGTGTGTTCCTTACTGTGAGAGGTGTGGAGAAGATTGATGAAAACTACAGGCTTCCTACCTGCAAAGGATTCTTCAATATCTACCACCCGGTGAGTGCGCAGTACCTGTGGGATTTGGTCTCGACTGTTGCAGGTGACTACAGTGCAGAATATCAAGTTTTAACCTCTGAGCGTGATGACTGCTGTTCCATACGCACATTTCCCAAAACACTCTTTTTAAAAAATGACCCAACTGAAATGTATATTCCAAATATTTGTGGTCTTTACTGCACAAGAGGGGTAGAGCTGGCTGTAGGTCCCACACCTAACATTCTAGGTATGGGTTGGCTTGGTAATATTTGCCCTGTTCATTTTCAGAATTTTAAAGAACAGGTTTTTTCCCTCACTAATTACAAGCCACTTTAGTAGATTTTTATTAAGTGTTTGTATTTGAGCCATTTACAGGACTTTTCTGAGTCCCCAATTTAGATTCTGGGAAATTTGGAAGTCCTTGGAGGTTTTGTAGAGCATGCAGTGCATCTGTCCTCTTCTGTCCCATCTTGTTTAACAATTAGACAGTGACGTGTTGGTAGAGATCATCAGAGTGCAAGAAAAGTTTGCTGCTCTTTCACTGCTGTGTTTCCTCTTTAGAATTCCTGTCTGTAGGAGGAGACCTAATTAGTTAAGGAACCTGCTTAACCTTACGATTAAACTAAATGGTCATGAGCTGAGTTCCTGTAAACTGAAATAGAACAGAATTAAAAAATTATTAATCTCTATTAATCATAAACAGGGGTTTTCTTTTTTCACTGAAATGTGGTAATTACAATAATTTCTAAGATAACAAAATGTCAATGTGTTGTTTCTTAACAGCTTGATCCAGTAGCTTACCGGTTAGAACCAATGATCATTGAAGACATGGATTTAAAACCAGTTCTCATTCCACATCATAAAGGCAGAAAAAGACTTCATCTGGGTAAAAAGAAAACTTATTTCATATATGGGTCTCATTCCTGATTTACTCATTTGATGCATTGGACTATTGCAAAATTTCAGGAGACTGTTGAATGTTCCTGGGTATCTGACTCCACGTTTTTCTAAACGTCAGAGGGGATTCCTCCCAGCCCCACAAGTGGGGCACTCACAACTGCATTCAGATTTAACAATCACAATTCCTCCAGATTTTAGCTTCTAATTACCAAAGTCCCATTTCAAGGTTGCTGTACCTCACTTGTTCACCTTGATTTCTAAGACGATGTGTATCAGAAGGTAATTTTACTGGTTTCTTTTACCTTGCCCCTAATGACCACGATGAAGTGTTTAACTAGTGTCTGTTCAGTACTGGAAATGTTGAGGAAAAACATGGTTCCATAGCCACTGGTGGGCAGGGGCTGGATTTTATTGCTCACAAGTACACATCCCATCGAGGTGCTGTACTGAAATTTTTACACCTAATAAGGGAGTCAGTTTTGCTGTGTGATTGACAATATTACTGCTGCACAAGTTCACGGAGCCCTCCTGAAAGCCTGCCGTCAGGCACAGAGGAATTCTGCAGCATCTGTGCTTTAGAATGGTACGTTAGACCAAGGCTGCTTTCCTGGACTAGACAAGGTGCTTGTTACGGGATGTTTTGGGTTACAACTCTCAAAAAATGTGTATAGTGAAGGAGAAAAATATGGTCTGTTGCTCTTTACTGTTTTTTCTTTGCTGTAGGTTAATGTTCCATGGAATAGTCATGAGCCCTGATCTCACAGACCCATGTGGTTCTAACCATTTGGAGCGAAGAGCTCTCCTTCATTCAGAGTTTTCCACCAGTATTGAATGGCAGCTTGGTTACTGGTGACGCAGTTACTGAGCTGTGGCAGAATTACAGGCCAGGGTTGTTTGGGAGTGCTTTTCCAAATTCAGTACTGCTGCAAAAGGCATTGGCAGCACTGAGGAAGGTTAGGAGTCATTGTGGGAGGTGGTGGTGGTGAGGGGTTGGCTGGTGTAGCTATTTCTGGAGACCCTTATGGATTTGGAGGCTGTTGGACTGTTAAAACCTGCTGGGTTTTAACTCATTGACCCATTTAGTGAGAAATCAATTATGTTTTAATTATATTTCACCTATTTTTTTTTTAAATGGAATAGAGAAGCAAGAAACACACGTTCATGATATAGCAGGCTCATTTCTCCTCATAACTGAGATGTTTATTGAACAGGGTTCCATCATTTCATCGTTCTGGTTTTAGCTTATAATTTTAAATCTTTCTACTATGGTGATTTTCTTTGTTTTCCCTCTTAGAGTTGAAAGACTCTCTCTCTCGTATGGGATCTGACCTGAAACAGGGTTTTATTAGCTCTTTGAAGAGCGCATGGCAGACCCTTAACGAATTTGCACGTGCTCATACATCTTCAACTCAGCTGCAAGCAGAACTGGAGAAAGTAGCTAACCAAATCAAAGAGGAAGAAGAAAAACAAGTGGTAGAAGGTATGTGGACACATTGATGTTTTTCTTGTAACTTACTGAGCTCAAATTAGAGAATTGAGTATCCTAGTGATTGCTTGCTGTTGATGTTCCTGACCCTATTAAGGAGGCCTCTGTGCTAGACACCAGGTGCCCAAAGCCAGTCTGTCACTCCACCCCTTCAACTGGGCAGGGGAGAGAAAATACCACGAAAAGCTCATGGCTTGACGTAAGGACAGGCAGAGATCACTCGGCAATTACCGTCATGGGCAAACCAGACTTGACTTGGGGAAATTAGTTTAATTTATCACCAATCAAATCAGAGTAGGGTAATGAGACTTAAAGCAAGATCTTAAAACACCTTCTTCCTGGGCTCATCTTCACTCCCTGTTTCTCTACCAATTCCTCCCCCAGTGGTGGAAGGGGACTGGGAATGGGAGTTGTGGACAGTTCATCACACGTTGTCTCTGCTGCTCCTTCCTCCTCAAGAGGACTCCTCACACTCTTACCCTGCTCCAGTGTGGAGTCCCTCCCACAAGCTGCAGTTCTCTACAAACTTCTCCAATGAGTGAATCCTTCCTGGGCTGCAGATCTTCTTGAACTGCTCCAGTGTGGGTCCCCCATGGGGTCGCAAGTCTTGCCAGCCAGCCTGCTCCAGTGTATGCTTCTCCAGAGGACCACGAGTCCTGCCAGGAGCCTGCTCTGGTGTGGGCTTCCCATGGGGTCACAGGCTCCTTCAGGAACATCCACCTGCTCCAGTGTGGGATGCTCCACAGATTGTAGGTGGATCTGCTCTGCCATTAACCTCCATGGGCTGCAGCCTGACTCGCTAGGGTCTTCCCCACGGTCTGCAGAGGAATCTCTGCTCTCATGCCTGCACCACCTCCTTCCCCTCCTTCTTCACTGACCTGGGTGTCTGCAGAGTTGTTCCTTTCATATTCTCACTCCTCCTTCCAGCTGCCGTTTCGCAGGTGGGGTTTTTTTTGTCTCTTCTTAAATATTTTATCCCAGAGGCACTACCACAGTGGCTGATGGGCTTGACCTTTGGGTCTGTCTTGGAGCTGGCTGGCATTGGCTTCATCAGTCATGGCAGAAACTTCTAGCATCTAATTGCAGAAGACACCCCTGTAGCACCCTCCCAAAGTCTGGCCACACAAACCCAATACAGGTGTATTAACATTAAGACCTACTGCTGTGGTTTTTTTGTCTTTTAGGAAAGGAGAAGTTAATAGTCTTTATTGGAGGGTATTTTGGGCTTGAGTTTGTATAACCTTTCAACTTTCTGTGGGAAGGGCAGGTGTCTAGATCAGTTGTGTTTTCCTTCTTCTGAGGTCAAATTAACACAAATAAATAATTGTGAGATTTATTCTGGTCAGTAGTGTTCTGATGAGGCTTTGGGATGAGCTGTTGAGGAAAATAAAGTCAGATACAACTGTTACCCCTAATGATTCCAAGGGCAGGCTTCCCAGTTGAGAATTATCTGTTGGTGTTCAGTAATGCTGGCTCTGTCTGTACTTACAAAGACAAGGTGTTCCTCCTGCTTTAAATTGAGGAGAGTGATTGACTCTAGGCAAAGGGGATGTAAAAATACATCATTTCAGGTTATTTGCTCTTGGAATGACTGATCTGTCTATGTAAAAACAGTGGGGTTTGTTTTTAAAATTGCTCAGCTGCTATACCTGAGCTGCTATTCAAACAAACTCTGTGTAAACTGTTAGGTTTTGTATGGTTGGAGTAACCTTTTTGACTGCACAGTGGTGCAATCAGTCTGCTGAAGCTGTTATCTAGGCTCCTGTCTTATTGCAGGAGATTATAGCAGGGAACGTGGGTGATATTTCGAGATTACAGTCAAGCAGACTGTGCTTGAAAATAGTTTAAATCTTAAACTTCTTAATTTTAGCTGAAAAGATCACTGAAAGCCCAGACCCTCCAAAAGATGAAGACTTTTCAGTGAAGGTTGGAATGCTAAATGGAGGACGTCGTATTGATTATGTTCTGCAAGAAAAACCGATAGAAAGCTTCAATGAATACCTTTTTGCTTTACAGAGTCATCTGTGCTACTGGTAAGAGGAAATACTGGTGGTTCTTTAAATACTGCTTTTCTGACGCAGCCGTGTCTCTCCGAATGTTGGTAATGACAGGCCTGCCATTTGTGTCACTCCTGTTGGTCACCTGTGACCAATATGATAAGCGCTAGAATCATGTTTCCTGTCTTGAGCATTTGATAGTGAGAACTCAGGTGATCTCTGTCAAAAGTCATGCCCTAGTGTTTCACTTCAGGTACGTTTTGACACAGATAACTGGGTTTATAGACACAGGTCTATTTTTCAGGCTGCTGATGATTTGAGAAGCTAAACATTGCAAAGGGACCAACTACCTCTAAAGCACCTGGAACAGCAGTTGTTCCAGTGGTTGATGTGTCTGCATATGGCTTAGGAGACCTGGGTTTCCTAGGTCTTTGTAATCTTTGAAATGGCTGGAAGAGACGTCTGCCAGGTTGGGTACGAGGTCATCGCCACTTAATTCTGAAACAGCCTCTCGTTTGGAAAGATGTTGCCTTCCCACACAGGCATATTGTAAAGACAGATGAGTTAGATTAGATAGCTCTGCGTGCCGAAGGGCTGTATAACTGATCTGAGCACTAAGCTAAACAGGACCTGTGAGTGTCCAGGACTGGCAGTCTCGAGGTGTCCCACCTCGATGTCACTACAGCTCATCTTGTTTGCAGGTGGAGTTCTGTGTTAGCACAAAGTAACAGATCTGTCCTCCTGCTCACAATGAAGACATTGCGTACAGTTCTCTTGGACTTTGACACTCAAAATCCCGACCTTTAGCTACAGTCATTTCCAGAGCTGCAGTACACCACTGCCTGGTCTCGGTTTGGATTTACTTTTGTTTTTTTAAGTTCTTACGTGTTGCAAATGGAGAAAGAGAGAATCCCATTTGCCCTTACAGGTTCCTCCCTTTGGTGTTTTTTTTTGGTATGACATTGTATACATGTGTATTTTTTTAGTAACTATTGCCAGACAAAGAGTGCTCTACTCTATTTTTGAAGGTTTTGGTTTTCAATAGCTGATAATTTTTAGAGGAGGGCATTCTTCTGGACATAAAATATGGGACTGAAAGCAGAAAGATCTTTTTGAAAGCCCAGTAGCTGCTGGAGAAGGGATTATCTGTGCTAGTGTGTGCCAGGGCTGGGCTCCCTGAGCAGTTGGTGACCCAGTGGTGGCAGTGCCGTTTCACGGGTGAAGTTGAAGGAACCAGGAGTTGTTTTCCACAAGGCGGCATCTGATCATTGCCAGGTTTTAAAAAAAACTTGCTACCCATAGCTTTGCTTTTCTCATTCAAGTAAGGAAGACAAGCATGATGATGACTGACCCATATACAAGTGTGGGGTTTGGTTCTTTTTGAAGGCTGGTAGTAGG
>NW_010390373.1:13189-15378 GCF_000710305.1 Buceros rhinoceros silvestris | reverse complement strand
AGCCTTAAATGAAGTGCCCTGTGTGTTAGAACAGAGCTGCTGTGTTGATCCTTCTGCCTGCTTGTTTGCTCGCTCGTTTAATAGCAGAGACCATGAAGAGATGTGGTACTGTCTCTGTGCTTGGCTGTGGAGACACCTGTAGTCCCTGTAACGTTTGACTCTGTGCTGGGGTTGTGCAGGTGATGTTCCTCGCATGTGGAGGATCACAGGTCTGACCATCTAGATCCCCTTAGGGGATTCCTTTTAAAAAGCACAGGAGGCCTCCCTTGTCTAACAGCTCCCACAGCTTTGGAGATTGGTTAAAATTTGCCTGATTAACTTTGGGTTGTTGTCACAGCGGTTGTTACTCTTTTGTATTGGTATCGTTTATGTGTGTTTCGTAACATTTTCTAGATGAATAAGAACATGAAGTCTGTCCGTTAGATTTAAATTCAGATAGCCTGAAGCTTTAATTTTGAAAAGAGGAGGGAAAAGAGCAACTTGGAAACTTGGCACTTGAATTCTATTGATGTTTAAATTATTTGAGAACCTCCTTACTTTTTAGCGGTAAGGAAGAGAGGAAGATTATGGGTATTTAATGAAGTCTACTTATGAGAAAGTGCCAGCCAGTTGGGAGAGGAGAATCAGTGTGTTGCTGCTAGAAGTGGCTAATGCAGTGGAGCAAGTGAAGGAAGAAAACCTTGGTGGCACATATTCAGGAAGCCCATTGCAAACAAAAAGTGGTTTGTATTTGAAGAGACTTAAGCCAAATGAGTAACATCAAAGTGGGTAGAGAAGGGGATTTTGAGTTGCAGCGTAGTGAGGGAGAACAGAGTGGGGGGAAATGCAGTGGAAAAAGGAAAATGCGTGGGCTAGGGCTGACAGCAGAAATAACGCAAAGCTGCTGAAGAATTGTAGCGTGAAGGCAGCTGGTAGAGGTAAGGCCGTGCTCCCTAAAGATAAGTATTAGAGCAATCGGTTGTGCAGGCCTCTTTGAGAGTTGGAAGTGTGACTTACAGGAATTAGAACATGGACCATACTAAAACTGCACTTTTTTAATATTCTTCCTAGGGGCTCTGAGGACACTGCCTTGCTGTTTCTCAAAGAAATATACAGGACTATGAATATCAACCCTGAGCAGCCACAGCATTGATGTACAGATACAAGAATTTGTAAGTCTCTTCTAACGTAACTTTTGTACTCCTGTGAAATGCAGCTGCAACATAGATGTCTTTATGTTCCCTTTTTTCTCCAAAGTTATGAATTATGAAGCAGACATCTGCAAAGTGTCATTTTGATTGCAGAAACAATTTCCAGATGTAAATGTAGGCAAGTCTTCAAGTCTTCTCTCCTTCATTCTCAAAATGTATCTGATGTTAGAGCTTTTGGTATGGGATAATAGTTGTCAGTACAAATATGTCAACAAATACCATCTCTCTATCATCTTTGTACCCCAGTTCAGTTGTTCGATCAATATTCAGGTGAACTTGGTGCTCCTGGATATACTGGAACTTCCTTTCCCATGCAGCAGGTTAGAGACTACAGCAGTGTTCCTGTTGTGATGTCCGCATGGTTGTACTGGTTCACCAGTTGTGCAGGTGTGTGCCAGGGAGGAAGCTGCTTGTCTCCTGAGAAGGTGTGGAACATTGGTATTGATAAAGTGCTGAATGAGACCTCTCTGTATGCCGGAATTCTGTTATCTGATGTATTTCTCTAGTTTTCAGAAGAACTGATAATGTCAGGGTACATAAATACCCAGTATGAAGAGAAATATTTGACATTTCAGAGGAATATTCTAGATTGCTAAAACTGTCTGGAAGCAGTTAAAGCTGTCTTTTGTAACAGAGCTCTTCTGGTGGTCAGTTGATGGCATCCTTTTTTTTAAATGAAATGTCATAGCTGATCAGATGCATCTTTTAAAGTGTGGCCAAATAATGGGAAAAAGGCTCTGTTTGGCTGCCCGGCTCTGGCAGCTGAGTATCAGTTATCACAATGGCTTCTGCAGAGTCTCGAGTCATAGTTGCAGAATTTTTTCTCTGCTTTTATTTCTTTATGACCACTTAGAGTGAAATCCCATGAAGATGATCGCTATAGAAATAACTTTTGGTGTCATTGTGTGGGGGGGAATGGGATGTGAGAATCTATCGCCACAAAGCTAAAGGGGGGGTTGTAGATAATTGTAGTTTTCATCGAGAACTACACAGTCAGAA
>NW_010390373.1:8025-13059 GCF_000710305.1 Buceros rhinoceros silvestris | reverse complement strand
GTTAAGCAGGATGTCTTGCAACAACCACGGTCAGGGAGGTCTGTGGGATCCTAATACCAGTAGGAATCGCTCAGAGCTTCTCTTGGTGCTTGCTTGACTGAGCAGCCTTTGAGATTAGGATTCAGACCCCAGAAGCTTAAATGGAAGGACAGTTAGGGCCCACTGGGATGCGCTTATTGACAAGGGGTATCCTGGGAAGGCTGCACACTGCACGACCAGGATCTTTTTTACGTGAGAAGAGATGTCTCTGTGTACACCATGTAAAATACTATTGTATAAGCCTCACAGAAGGGAACAGGAAAATTGTCCCCCCGTGTTAGACGGTGGCCAGGTAGGGTTGGCATGCGAGTCTTTTCTTTTTCTTTTCTTTCTTTTAAGACCTTCAGATGTGCAGGGTGGCGGTGTCAAGGTGATGGATTATCCAGAAGTGCCCATAACAGCCACATCTATTTAGCAGTCTAGAAGCCGATTATCTGAGGAAGCAGCCTCTGTTTGTGGGCTGATGCTCAAAGAAACGAGTAAATGCCAGAGGTAGCTCTGGGTGCCTGCTTCGTACCTTTCATGTGAATTGATTTGAGTGCCGAGACCTGACCTCCTCCCTGCTTCGGTGTGCAGAGCTGCCTCTGGCTGTCCAGTTTAATTCCGTGGTGTCTGCTGAGAGCAGAGGGAAGGGGACAGATCTGCTGGCCTGCTTGCCTCTTCTCAGGTCTTTCTGTGCTGTTGGCCAGCGCAGATCCCTTTGACTTCTTTGGGACTGGTAGTTTTGGAGCAGAGGCAGGCTAAGGGCAGAGCTGCATGTTTGGTTTTACCTCTGGTCTGGATTAGCTGATGGCTTTCTTTTGGAGAAATGGAGGGAATTGGCCAAGCCGTTCTTAAAAGCTGAAGAGGGACTAAGGTGGCCACTGTGCTTTATCATGGAAAGCAAGGAGGAGGGTCACTGGTGCACACCCACTGTTTAGCGCGTTTGTGTGGTGTTCTGCCTCTTAACTAAGTCAGGTCAGGAGCGTGCAAACATTACATATGAGAAGAATTCGTTGAACTTAAAATATCTGTTTGCTTCTACTCACTGATAAATAGTACAAATGGTATGAAAACCTCTTGAGTTCTACTGTTTCGTAGGAGTGATTTGGTTTAGCTCTTCTAGATCATCTTGAAGCTGTTCTTTGTGAAACAGTAATAGAGGGTTTCATGTGAACGGTGTAAAGGAGTGCTTGGGACAACTCAAACACAGAACTTGGAAATTTAATTTCTGGTTTGGTGGGGTTTTTTTTGGTAACTTGGTTGAAAGGAAATTGAAAACACTGAGATGGTTTTAAATGACTCTTGCAAATAAGTTTTGTCCCTCTTTGGTGAAGCACAGCCACCACGAGCATCTTACTCTTCTTAGATTCACAGGAGTATCTTCCACTGTGTCAGTTAGAAGATGTGTTTCAGTCACTATACACTCCCTCTATGTTGTTCTTACTTTGACAGCTCTTTAGAGGGCCCCGGGGGGGAGGAGAATGCACCAGCATGATAAACTCCCATATATAAACCATTGCATCTTTATTTCCATCTCTCTTTAGAGCAGGATGATTTATTACCATAAGTGAAAGAGTCTAGTAGCTAATTAAAGTGTGTGTTGAATGACATCCTACGAGCAGTTGCGAGCTCTTTCAGTTTGTAACTGTCATTGCCAATTCGTGTCCACAGAAAATGTATTTCAGGAGCTTATTGTCTTAAAAAAACAATAAAAAGTTTGAATGGCTTTTTAGATCTCTTGGAGTCCTCCTGAAATTGTGTGTTGGCGTATTCAGTTTTGTTAGTACTGCTGCAGGAGTAGAAAACTTGCCATCTCTCCTGTTTCCCATCTGTCCCTGTTCTGTTTTCTCTGTGCAGCCGTACCCGTTGTGCTGACGGACCTGGTGGGAAGAGTGCTGTGAAGACCCTCGAGCATTGTCGTAGTTACAGATGGCAGGGTAACTGTCAGACTGTTCTTCCTGCCAGTCCAGAACTCGCTCAGGTTCTACCTTCCTGTGTCATTTCAAGAAAACTTAAATTTTGAGCTGATCAGCCCTGTCATTCAAGAGGTGGATGGAATGACCCAATTTTGATCTCAAATCAGTTTAGTTGACCATTGCCAAGCGGTTGCCAAAGAAGCGTTCCTTGGCGTGCAGACCATTGCTTCCCTCCTCGAGCTGTCCTGCCCTGTCCCAGCTGGCGGTCAGGCATGCTTTGCCTATCAAGGCAGCGTGTCCTTATTAAAAAGAACTTGTTGAGAAACACCAATAACCTGCTGCTCTTGACATGTTTGTTGGTCCACATTTTAAAATGTGAACTGTAGTTAGAACCATCTTTAATACAGATTAGACAAACCATTTAATATTTACTAAAATCTAGCCACCAGAATAATTTTCTTACTATTGTAAGTGTGACGGAGATTGTTTTATAAAGATCTTTTTAAGCCTCTGTTAAGAGTTTTATTGTGATTTTCTTTTTTTTAAGTAAAATTTAACTTTGCCTTTGAAAATGTTAGAAGTTAGTTACAGCTTGTTCAGTGTTCACATCTCCTGAAATGCAGAACAATTTAAAATACTGTTTGGGTCTGGTAAGTAAGGTAATTCTAGTGAAACTAGGCCGCAGTTGTGAGAACTAAAAACTGACCTTGACTTTGGAGCTCAATATTCCAAAACAGGTGATGTGACTAGAGGAACCTGAGGCTCACGGGTGCTGGGCAGTCCTCGGGGTCCAGGCTGCAATCCTGGCTGCATCGTCCCGGAACGAAGCTGCGATGAGCTGGGTCCTGTGCCTCCTCTGAATTCACGTCTCTGAGTACTGAGCTGCTGTAGCTTTCCTCTGGCTTCAATTTACATGCAAATTGTGGCTTTTCTTAATATTAGTGACTTAACCTTACTACTGACTGTTTGCCTCTCTTATCACAGTAAATGAATTTTGAAATGCAGAATGGTTTTTCTTGGTATCTGTAAAATACACATTAGTGTGTATATATTTTGGTTATTATAATTAAAATACCTTGCTTCCAGTGGGTCTTTACAGCAAGGCTTTGTATTTCATCACAGAAGACAGGCTGGGAGGGACCTCTGGAGCAGTGACTTAGTCCAACCCCCCTGCTCAAGGCAGGAGCAGCTTCAAGAGTGGGGATCCGTCACCTCCTTGGGCCCTGATTGGATGTTCGACTGCTATGATTGCAAATTTTTTTTCTAATTCACGTTTGGAATTTCCCAGGTGGAGCTTGTGGCTGTTGCCTCTTGTCCTTTCTCTGGGCATCTTCAAGGACAAAGTATCTGTCTTCTCCGGTACTCTGGCGTTAGGTAGTTGAGACCAGCAGAGTAAGATCTTCCTGTTTTGGCTTCTCAGCACTGACCACTTCACATCTTCTTGCACGCTGTGTGCTGCAGCCTGTTGTTGTCACGGGACTCGCCGCTGGACTTGCTTTAGTTTACCAAAGCCCATCTTGTTCTGGGAAGCCAGCTTGCCAATGGAAACTTTTTATCCAGAACAGATGTATTTGTATCTTCGTAAATTAAACTCTGAAGACCAAATTTTCTAAGCTTTACAATCTGATTTGTTAGCCACAATACAAATAATGTATTAAAAAAAAAAATAACAAAAACCCCACAAACTGCAACCGCTGGCCTCATTTTCATTTTAAGTGTCATAGAGTGGAAGGTTATACACCTGTATTTATCAGCTCTGTGATGAATATGCGTAAGGCTCTGATGGTGCCTCGTTCACTTTCTGCTTTTCCTGAGGAGCTGACAGGGTGTGGTACAGCTGCCCGGGAGGGAGCAGCAGCCCCGAGGAGCGGCAGCATTTTGTGGCTGTATGAGGAGGGGTATGGCTTGGGGGACCCTGGCTGGCAGGAGCTCACTTTGCTGTGGAAGGATGCCCAGGAGGGTCCTGCAGGTGAACGAGGACCATCTGGAGCAGAGGCGTTGTTCTGGGAATAGAGCAGTAAGGTCAGTTCTAGTTGTGTGTATGGGAATCTGGCTGCGCTGCAGCAACTAGCACTGCCTAGAGCTCCACGCAAGTGGAAGCTCAGACACCAGGGAAGGAAAAACGACGGTGTAACCAATGATCATATAAACCACACTGAGAACCAGACGTCTTTAAGGAGTGAATTTCTGTCTGCTGCAGATGTAGGAACCACTACCTCAGCAGAAATCTTCCTCGTATGCTGCAACGGCTTATTAAACAGATCGTGTACAGCGCAGCCTCCGAGACACACTGCTGTAGAGAATTTTTATTTATGTATTTGGGCTTTTCTAAATAGGAATTGTGGGTATTATAATCCTTAATTAAATAGGCAATGCTAATTAAAGTTTAATTAGGTAATCCATATACAAAAATGTAAGTTTTCCCCACCATATTTTCATCAGTGCTGAAGCAATCATAAACATTTAAAAACCCCGAAGATTGTCCAGAAGAAGGTGGTTTTTTGTTTTTATCACAGTATCTGTGTAGCAGGGCCCAATGGCTCAGGCAAAGGAGGGGAAGTTCACTTAGTGGAGAGAGAGGTGGAGGCTGAGGAGCAGGCAGGGGCGGGGTGGTGGGAGGAAAGTTCTCAGTCCTGCTGTGGTGTTGGTCCTTCCAGCATTCCCATTCCCATCAGTACTCTCAGGCCAGGGGCTCTGGGATCCCCCTGGAAAAAGCAGCTCACCGCTGCTGTTAATTATGAACTGTTCAGTGTGAAAGTGGAAGCTGAGGCAGTTGCTTAAGCTGTGGTAAATGGGGAAAAAGGTATTGTGTTCTCTGTCACCTGCCCCTGGTGTCCTTGTAGCAGCTGGGCTGTGGGCTTCAGCTTCTTCCAGGTTTCCACGCGGGAGGTGGGTGACCGTGGGCTGTGTTTGGCAGCCCTGAGGGTGTGCCTGCAGCTGCCACAGGGGCTGGGGCTGCTGTAGAGGGACAGGCTGCAGGCAGGAGCAGTCCTGTGTCCCGTCTCGGAGGGAGGTGGGCCAGCTGCCTGGTGCAGGGATTCGGAAATCCTGGAATGCATGGTGTGAGGTGCAAGGTTAGACTGGCACCATCTGCTGA
>NW_010390373.1:0-7908 GCF_000710305.1 Buceros rhinoceros silvestris | reverse complement strand
CTGAACCCAAGGGAGGGCTCCCGTGGGGAACTTGTACTCCTCAGCGCTTAAAACATCCTTGAGGTGGATCACTGCGTGGTGGGTCATGCAGAAAGACTGCAAGTGTCTTGTGGCAGGAGGACAAAAGTGTGGCTAATTCTTGCTGTCAGAAGCCACTTGACAGGGTGCAAAGCAGAAGGTTCATCTCGCCCTGTGTAGCTCTGTGACTTTCCTAAAGACATTTTATCTCCCTGCCAACTCCTGGAAACCTGCAGTGTTATCTGGGGACAGGGAGTCATCATTAAAGCCTTCAGCAACGATAAGCTGCTCTAGGAATTGCTGCAGACACTAAATCAGGTCATCTGGGGCCATGAGTGAGACGGTCTACTGCCACCGGTGTCCCGGCATGCTGGGGAGAGACTGGGTCCCTCTCCTCAGCAGCCGAGCTGCTCTGGTCAGTGTTTCCTACGATGAGCACATCCGTGCTAAGCGTCCTCTAGAGGATCTGCTCAGCCCCACTCTTGGCACCGCAGTGGCGCTGCCCGACTTTCACTTCTGTTACAGCGGCTGTCTCTGTGCCCTAATGTTTGTATCTGAAGATGTTTGTGAAGATCCGAAGACTTTTGACAAGATACAGTGCTTTGTTTAGCGAAAGCGGTGGAAAGCCAATGCCTTTACTGTCCTTCGTGAGGAAACTGCTGTGTGGGACGGCAGCGCAAGGCTTCCAGGTAAACGCATGCGTAACGTTACGTTAGCCTTACTGTGTATCTACAAATCTCTTAAGTTGCCCCTATTTTTGAAAATAACTTCACTGAAGGATGAAAGTGCTCTGGCTGACTTTTCTGTTCCACAAGCACTTCCTCCTCACCATTACAGCAGAGAACGTGTGCAGGAACCAAGGGTTGGTAGTGGGTTCCCCAAAACCACCACAGAAGTGAAGGGCACAGACAGGGAAGGTACACAGCGTGCAGAATAAAGCGAGAAAACCCCAGGAAGGTTAAAAACTAGCCGGTTCCCGGTGAAGGGTCCCACCTTTCTGGATGCTCCTTTCATATGCTGGTTCAGAGTCCACTGCGGTTCCAGTTTGGCATTGAGGACTCGTGGAAAATTAATTTTCGGGTGGAAGTTTTAATGAATGAATTCCAAGGTAAAACTTGGAGCCTCTCTAAAGAATCCCGCGCCTTTGCAGAAGGCCTCCTTTTCTCCTGGATAAACCACCCCAGCTGGGCAGCCCTAGAAATGGCCCAGTGTCTCAGTCCAGCTTAGCAGACAGGGATGTATTTTCTCCTGCGTGAACAGGGGGACAGCCAGGACCAGCCAGGACATCCCGACCTGGGATCGGGTTTACAGACCGGTCGTCTCTCCCTTCAGGTGCTCCTGTGTCTCCTCTCCTGAGGACCCAGCGAAGGGCTACGGTGGCTTGCAGAGCCTCCTGCAATCATCCCCTCTGGCTTTGCCACAGCAGGGGGGTGGTTTGTGGGGGGTGGTTTGGAAAGCGTATGCCTCTTCTGTTCAGATTTCCTCAATGGCAAATGGAGACAAGTGGGAGTCAGTGAGTAGCTGTGGACAAAACCGGAGGATCCTGAGGGAACCAGATGCTGAGGGCGTGGGCAGTAAGTGGAAGATGTTCTGAGTCGGGAGCACCTGCGTGGGAAAAAGCCAAAACAAGGAAGTACGGGAGCTCCCTCGTGCTGGTAATGCATGAAGACAAGATAAGGGGGTTGGGCAGCAAACCGGTGTGTCGAGCTGTAGAAAATACATATGGAAAATATGTGTTGATAGTGACAAAATGGAAATGAACTGAATGAAACGGACTGAAAATGCTGAGGAGCTGCCTTGTGAGATGGCTGAGGAGAGGGCTGGCGGCACAGCTGGTGCACGGGTAGAAGGGAACCATGCACTTCCGAACGCACTGCAGGCAAAAAGGTGGCCCGTGTGTATCCGTGACGACGGGGAAGCGTGTTGCAGAGAAAACCCTCTTTCAGGGGATAAAGGGTTTTGTCGGCTGCTGTCCGTGGGAGGCTCTGGCCAGGGAGATGCTGTGTGTCCTCAGCAAAGCAGCAGGTTCCGTTAGTGCACCGGTGAAACCCTTCAGAGTGCCTGCGCGTGCCGCGCTCACCCCGCACCCAGTTGCTGACAAATTGGGTACCTTGCTGGGTGCTGTTTTCTCTAGGTAGGCGATGACCTTTCCTGGGATTTCAGCAGGGGGTTCACAGTGAAAGCACACGGATTGATGGTGTGGTGGGTGCTGGAACCGCTGAGGGTGAAGCTGTTAGGGCTCAGCTAAGTACCAGTTCAACTGGTCTGTGGGCTGGCAGCATTGTGGGGGGGGTCTTGACCACCTGGAGACTCTGGCGGTTGGTAGGAAGGACAGGAGTGTTGTAGAACGGGCATAAATGCCGTGAGCTCCCCGACAGTGCTGTGTCGGCTGCAGGCTGGGGAGGAGCTCCAAAGCTGCTGCGCTTTTGCCTTGCCGGGGTGTCAGGATTGTCAAGGTCACCAAATTCTCCACATGAAGCACGGGTTTGGGGGTCACAGTTGAAAGCCCTTTGCTATGTCAAAGCCCATCATCCCCCGTGCTGTGTCTGCCATCACTAAACGCACTGGCCACGGAGGCTGCCAGCAGCGAGGACTGAGGTGATGTCCCTTGCTCCCTCCCTCCTGCTGCCAAGAGTGCCCAGCACTCCCCGGATGCTCTGGGCTTCTTGCCCGTATCCTGCCGATGGAAAATGCCTCGTTTTGGAAAACCTGCCTTGCCTGGTGGAGGGCAACAGCATCTCATCTCTGCTTGGTCACAGAGTCAGGCACCCTGTCTGCAGCACCGGCTCAGCTCTGGCCACGCGCACAGTGTCCTCGGAGAAATGAAAAAGTGTTTTCCTTTTACTGCTGTCCCTTCCAGGTGTTCGGTCCATGTGTGGAACACAGGCACTCCAGTGCAGCACTTGCAAATCACAATGATAATTTGCAGCAGTTTGTGTACACTGCCCACGTTTATTGTAACAGGATTTCCACGGGGAGAGAGCAGCCAGTGCAGTGAGCGGTTCCTCCTGGGACCGTGGATCTGGTCAAACAAGCAGGAGCGCAGACTGTGGGCTTGGTGACAATCTCATATACCACCCTAAATCCACATGCCAGGTAACTTGCGAGCCGTTAGTGCCACGAAGAAGGGATTCCTGTCAACAAATGTTGATGGAGAAACCACCACTGTCTGGCTTAGACTAGATTTGATCATCACAGAGCTGCTGTTTACAGACCACATTAGAGTTTTGAGCTGAAAACATTATTTCTGCCTTAACGTGCGGGTGTGGAAGCAGAGAAAACACCAGATGTAGAGACAGATGGCGTGTCATCCTTGTGAGCAGTTCCCTTGGGGATGGCCCAAGACGCCAGTGCAGTGAGATGTGCCACCTGCCACGGTGTGGTACAGAGCTCCACATCTGCCTGCCTCCAGAGCTGGGCGGCGAGGGAAGAGCAGGGCTCTCTGGATGAGTGTTCTGAGGCGCCTAAGCGAGCGATTGAAAAATCCCGATGGAATATAGAGGGGAAAAAATCCCTTCTAGGTGCCTGATAAACCAAGGAAGCTGTGCACAGCACTTCCCAGGACCGGAACAACGGTATAATTCCCTTTGTGCCTCTGCTGCTTTGTCCGGTACGTCTGGCCGTGTCTGGCTCTGAAATACCCTGCTGATGCTTTAACAAGGGCTCGTGACCGGTGGAGAGTGTTTCGGTCCCACCTTCCCCGTTACCCAGGAGCAAATTTCATGTGCCAGTGACAACCAGCAAAGCAAAGGTAACGCATTCCTCATTTCCGCTCTCGAGTGCACTTTGCAGGAAGAATGAACCCCACAGTCTTTTACCTTTCCATGCTGAGCCTCGAGAAAGGAGTCCTTCAAAGGGGAAGGGCAGAGGAATTTAATAAAATTCTCGAGAAAGGGAGTTTCAGCACGGAATATGTAGGGCTTCACCTCCAGCACAGCAGCAAGTTAAAGACTTCAGGTGCAGCTCTCTACTGAGACACGGTGCTGACCTCCAGCTGTGATAACACAGCTCCAGCGATGCCTGCCGACAGGGAAAGCAAACCTGCGTTTATCTTGGCAAGCCGCTCACCTGCGCTCTATCCAAAGCTATGCAATGCTGATATTGGCCCCAAACCCATCGCTTCCGAGCAGTGAGTCCCCAGGTACCGTTGGAGTGTCGTTACAAATAGACGCAAGAGACCGACTCTACGAGTCTTTCTCAGGGGAGGGTCAGGACAGTGTGTTTCCCTCGGGCAGGGGCTGTATTTGTGCCATGCTCTGCGCTGCAGGACTGCGACCTCGCTGCTTTGAATACGTCCATGGTGCACACCGCAAAAACACCGGTTACCTGAGGCACGGCGTAGCTGTGTGCTCACAGACGATGTCCTGCCTTTCCCGGTGCCTCTTAGCAGAAAATTGGTGTTTGCTGCCTCGCAGAGCCAGATGCTGATGCAGGTCGGGGGGTCTGTGCAGCAATGCCTCCCAGACATGCAGATCACACGGAACGAACTGTGTGGAGAAGCGCCTCTACTACCCAGGGAGCACGGGGACAGCGCTCACCAGTCAAGCTAGAGGTGGCTTCACAGGCTTCATGCTGAACAGGAAAAAGTCGTGTTTTCTCCAAATACGCTCTTTGGTAAGCAGCAGCCACGCAGCGGGACTGGACTCACATGTGTGAGCTCCAGTATGGGATGGAGCAGGATGACTAGCAGCAAGCTCCTCTGACCTTTGTGTGGCAATGACTTGTAGAACGTGATTGTTGCTCTGCATGGTCTCTACCATTGGTTTCTGGAGGCTTCAGAGGACACGCCCCTTGCAAAACTCCAGTTTAGCCGCTCTGATCAATCATTTGTTTTCCAGCATAAATCCGTTGTGCTCACGCAGACCTTTTCTGAGAAGATGTGTCACAGAGAGAGGACTTCATCCATCTTTTTATCCAGGAATGGGGAAATAGAGTTTTTAGTACCTTTGTGAAAATTAATTAGAACTTCTTTTCTGACATGGGAAGCAAAGACCAGTTGTGACAAGTTTTTCCAGAGACCAAAATGAACCAATGTGAAAGACGTGTGGTTTGTGCCAGCCCCCCACCAGACAGCAGCACCCTCCTCTTCAGAGGGATTCTTCCACGGGGAAATTTCACCTGTGAGCACTTGCCCTAAGTTGTTTTCTGGAGAGTAAAATTTCCCAGTGGGTCTATCCCGCTGTCCTCATGCCCGTTTGCACTGACAGCAGGTCGGTTTTTGTCAAGCAGCAGAGAAAGAAGAGGAGGAAAGAGCCATGTGGAAATTCAACCCATTCATCCTTCTTGTCATGTCATCCCTGTTCAATCGAGCTCTCTTGTATTTCTCGAGGAGACATGAGGGCCATTTAATCCCCTGGAAGAAAGAGGTGATGAGCCAGAAAATGAATGGGTTATCAACAAGTGCACACGTCCATGGGAGAACACTGCACCCGACATTGACCTTGTGGTAAGATAAGTTGTGTGAAGAGATGTGAAACCAAAAGCTGACATTTTTTTTCCTCTTTTAGTTTTAACTCTAAGGAGTAAGGAAAGAACCACCAGCTGAAAGTCTACTGAAAAAGGGTAGAAAAAATTAACCTGCTGAAAACCAGCTTGGTACAGTCCTTCCTCTGAGCACACGGAACGACGTCCCTCGCGTTTACAGTGGATCCCCATCTACCGCCATCGCAGCGTTCCAGGGGTGGGGTATGAAAGTGTTCCCCCTCTCCTGTGCGTCTTCCCTCGCCGGGCTGCAGCCTCCAGTGGGAAGTGACTACTGCCCTGCGTTTCTGCTGGGCCAGCAGCATCACCCAGGGCTTTGTCCAGCCCAAGCCTAACCGCAGCTGAGCCGGGGCCAAGAGCACAGCACCAGCTAGCCCTTCAGTTCTTCGGTAACTCTTGCCCGCCACTCCCTGTCTCTCACAGCAGCTGTCCCCGAGGTTCAGCTGAGGTGGGCGTCCTCCCAAGTGGTGCTGCTGTACAGGCACGTTTCCTACAGCGCCTCTGGCCGCCTTGCTGACTGTAGCCCCAGCCTGAAGCTGGCTTTTCCTGGGGCAGATCCTTCAGCTCGTGGTGGAGTCTTAAGCTTGGCGCTTACATGCACCTGGGTTAGCAAGTACCCACAAGTGTCTGCGGACATTTTCACAGGATGAACTGATAGCCTCCTCCTGAGAGAAGTGGAGGACTAGAAGAAAGAACAGGGTGAGGTGCTCACAGCCCCTTTGCAGGCATCCCATAGACATCCTGCTGCTCAGAGGATTACCGTGAGTTCACACAGACATGACTTAAACCCGTTGGATTTCTGTCCCCTCTCACAGCCTTGTGCTGGGAACTAGAACGTTTTGCTGGGACTGCCTGGGCTAATTACTGTGTCGTGTGGGCCTTGAAAACCACATTTCAGAAGTTTTCTCTCTCAAACACTTCAGTTGTCCCTATTAATTAATGTAGTCAGATGATCTACGTTTCAGGAGAAGGCAAAATACGTTTTACAGGCTCTAATATTGATGAAAATCTTTGACTGCATTTTCGTTTTGTTGAAATGAAATGGATGACGATTTTGCCTACAAACCTCTCTCAGCACTTCACACACTGTTACAAGCTGATATCCCAGAAAGTAAAGTAACTACAGACCTTTTTATTGCCCAAGACAACTAACGCGTCAGTGGTAAATTAGTGAGGAGAAAATGAGATTTAAAAAAATTCTTTCAGATTTAAGAACTTGGAATGTTATGAGCAGTACATGTAGGATTTTTTTAAATGAAATTTTTCTCTGACAATTAATAAAAAATTCCGTAATTTATAGGCAAGACAGCTGCCACAGAGTAAGATGCCAAGAAAAACAAACCCCTCTTTAAAATGAGAGTAGTTATCCTTTTTCTTTATTTCCATGCTTAGCATCATCTAATTCCCGGAACTATTCCAGACCTGGTTACCATTTACATCTAACCATAAAATCTTTCTCTTTGGAAACTCTTTCTTTTGGCGTGTTTTGTAATATCACTGTTCATGGAAAGCCTCGCTCAGCTATGTGCCCATCAATCACTGCGGCTTTTGGAGGGTTTTTCCTTCTTCCTTTTCTTGGTTTATTGGTTTCTTGTCAGAAATGGAATACTGCATGACAGTTCCATTTAGTTCTGATGCAGAACACGGAATCGTGACATTTCTATTATCTCCTAAGATGTAAGACGTGGTAGCTGCCATGTGCTCTGGCAGAAGGTATGAAATTACATCCAAAGCGTTTATACGAGATGGATGGAAGTGGTCTAATTAACACAGCAAACTCAACACACGTTACAATTAAACTTCATTTGAAACACCTCATTAAAAGATAACGAAGGAATTGGAATAAAATCCTCAGACGGGTCAGGAAAAAGATGTTACCCGAATGCATTTACACTGCTGAGGCCACTCAGCTTCTGCTGCGGCCAGTCAGCCCCGCTGAATCGCAGCTCCACAAAGCCACCCGTATGG
Organism: Buceros rhinoceros silvestris; assembly: GCF_000710305.1. Lineage (NCBI taxonomy): Eukaryota > Metazoa > Chordata > Aves > Bucerotiformes > Bucerotidae > Buceros > Buceros rhinoceros. Next base: position 441 of record NW_010390373.1, on the reverse strand, counting down.
GGAGGCTGGGGCGGAACGGACCGGCTGAGTGGGCAAAGCCCGGCTTTGTGCAGGAGAGAGAACAAGGAAATGCTACACAGCCTTCAAGGTCCATTATAAATGAAGCTCTGAAAAGAAGTTCGGCCCAAACTTATTTTTCAGTCATACTGGTTATAGAGGAGCAAAATTTCCACTTTCAAAGCACAACATGAAGCTTCCAGCCGCAGGCAGTTGGCAGGGTGGAACCAGTGAGCTGCTCTGCTGGGGAAGTTCCCTGTGAAAGTGGCTGTGTCTGTACAACAGTGACTATAGGACCAGCATCCTCTTTCGGACAGCGTTCTGCGAGAACTGGAGCTACACCAACAGGATAGGATCACTTTTCTACTGCAAGCTGAACGGGCAAACAAGACCGCACGTAAGATTGCAGTAGCGCTCTCTGCAAAACCATTAACTTGCCCTTTT
>NW_010390372.1:1118-14719 GCF_000710305.1 Buceros rhinoceros silvestris | reverse complement strand
GACTTTCATTCAGCAAAAAGGAAATTAGATATCTGCATTTTGTACCAGCAGAGAAACTTAACTGCTCATCTCTGAAAGGGGAATAGGACTCGGAAAAAAAAAAAAACATGGAGCACATTATAGTTTTTGAAAAATATTAGATCCGAATCTTCCAACAATAACATAATATGACAATTTCAGAAGTGAACTAAGTAGGCTAGTGATGGTTCAAAATTTCCAAAAATAAAAGAGGAAATCAGTCTGTACAACTCCAATAGCTTCACCACAGAGAAAGATGATGGGCTAGAGAACAGAGAAATTAATATAATTCCTACTGAAATATCCTGGTTTTGCTGGGACAGAACTGTGGGCCCGATGTGGTCTGCAGGCCATTAGAAGTTTCGAGTCAGCCAGGACAGCTGACCCCAGTTGGCTCACAGGTGTATCCCAGACCATAAAAGTTACTCTCAGTATAAAGGGGGAACTTTACTTAAGAGAGCAAGAGCTTCTGCTTGGGCTCCTTTTCTTCCTTGGGCTCCTCCTTCTGTTCCTTCTCCTGAAGGCTTCTTTACCATTTGTTGTGACCACTGTACATTCACTGGGCTGACTATAATTTTGTGTACTGTATACTGGTATTAGTCTGGCTATTTCATTAAATCAGTTTTTATTTCAACCCTTAGGTCTCCCCTCGTTTTTCCAATCCCCTTTCCTTGGCTACAGCAACTGCTGCAGTCTGCCTTAGATAAGGGCTGAACGTAGGTGTCAAACCTGAAGATTAACTTCCAGGAATAATCTGGTGTTGTGATATAACATTTCATTGTGAAGAACAAACCGAGCAAGCTGGAAAGTACTAAAGAGTGCTTTAAGTTATGTACATCTTAGATTGATATCTGCTCTGTCCCAAAAAACATTGTGAAATAAGCATGAAAATCTAACAATGTTTAAAAGATTACAGAAAAAAGAAGAGTATCTATATTTTCATCTGTTCTGCAATTATTCCTTACAAATTTGAAAAGGAGAGTAAACTATCACTTCCCATTTATCAAAAGGGGAAATTTGCAACATGTGAGGATTTTGGGAAAAGGGATGCTGTTACATTACACTGCTAAATGTTTTGTGACTGTGTGCAGTTCATGGCCAAACCAAGCAAAAATTTGATAGGCTTTTCTGTTGTTGAAATTCAAAGATGAGAATTTGCCAACTGTAATTGTTTCTTAGACACTTGTGTGTTACCTAAGACAGAGAACTTCCCCATCAGAGTTTCTGACAATATTAATCAATCTATGGGGAAAAAACAGATTTGGAGAAATGAGTGGAAATGAATGACAATTTTGAAAGATGTGAAATATTCTGAATTTCACAGAATTACAGAATTGCACAATAGCTGAGGTTGGAAGGGACCTCTGGAGGTATTCTGGTCCAATCCTCCTGCTCAGGCAAGCCCACCTAGAGCCAGCTGCCTAGGACACAATATATATCAGCAGTGCCCAAGATTATAAGGAACTATAGTATGGAAACCAGAGTATAAAACATGGTTTTGCATTAAGCAGAGCATCAGACAGCCTTCTACAATGAGGTGGCTAGCCTGGTGGAGAAAAGGAGCGGAGGAACATTTTTTGGATAATATTTAGTTTGATGGCATAGATGAGAAAGAAACCTATCGCTTTTCATAGTGACGGTAATTCATAAAAGTAGTGCACGATTTCTTGGTACGCAGGTTCTTCTCATTGTGAGGCAAGAAACAGACTTAATAAGGACTGGCATCTTCCCAAAACAGAATGTATTGTCATTGGTTACGTGAATTAAAGACATTCCAGGAGTAAAATTAAGATTGCATGGGCTGGAATTTTTCTGACTGTGAAGAAAAAGGCAATCTTATGAAAACAGTGTGAAAGCGATAATGGTGGTGTCTGCTCCCTGCAGAAGACCATTGTAATGCCTTAAGAATAGTTGGATGATTCATCATACAGCCTGGAGGTATTTCTAAAGTAACTTCAAAACAAAAATGAAAATTTAATCACTCTAACTTCCTGGAGAAGGCAGAGAATTGAATATACAGGTTAAAGAAGAAAACACATATGTTACCGGTGATACCAAACACATCAGGGAATTCAGCAATACTGATTGATTGTTTCTTTTTCTATAGAATTGCTAGGCTGAACTTGTAGCCTGAAAGAAAGAAATTATCTTTGACATTTGCCTTTCACTTATAATAATAGTTTAAAATGTGAAAGAGATTTTGACAACAGTAATTTTCCTTTCTAAAGAGGAATGGGACTTTGAGAAATGAGTCCAACTGATGCTGAGTCTGTGACAAAACATCTTAAAATCCACATTCAGCCATAATAGTAAATTATTACAAACACTGACAGTGACAACCTGTGACCATGTACATCATTCAAAAAATCCTGGAGACTACACCAGCAATGTTTGATTATTTATTTCATATTTCTTCAAACATGAAGAATTTTGTTTATTAGAGAGCATTTGTTGATTAGACAGTGTCACAACCTTCTTGGTAAATCATTATTGAAAATGAGGGAGGCATTTGAACACGTAATTTTCTTCTAAGTGAGGCATGAAAACAATAGAAAGATTTTTTTTAGCAGAGAGAAATCGGATGTCCAAGACGGTTGCTCTTATTCTGCAGCGAAGTCTGATCTAGTAGAACATGGAGGCCACAGGTTTTACACCAGAGGTGAAAGAACATTGCTCTAAATAATGAAAAAGTTCTTTTAGTCTATGCTGCATCACCTCAATTGTATCAAATATGAAGAGAAAACAGAGACTATACCAAACCTCTGGGTTCTCTCAAGCTCCTCTGAATTGGCAGTATCAAGACTAACAAGCAGTTACAGAAGACATGCATATAACCTAAAAAAAAAAAAAAAAACAAAAACTATGAACAAATTCATGGTAGTTAAATTTCACAAAAAAACCCCAGAGCTTCCTTCTACTCAGGAGAGAAGCAATGAAGAATCAGGTACTAAAGGAACTGGATACTCTATACGAATCGGCCCAACAAGCTGCCAAAAGAACAAAAACGGCAGTCAGTTGCCTTCATCTCCTGCTGCATAACAGAGACACTGGAGTCTCATGGACATTCTAAAGAAGTATTTATGTCTCATGGCTAAAACTTTCATTGCAGAGACATTGAATTCACTGTCATAATGTCACCAGAGTACCAGACTGTTTTGAAAATCATATGCTTTTAGTCATCTACCCAACTGCGCATGTGGCAAGAAAGATCTTAACAGTAGTTTCAGAAGAACAAATCTTTAAGAAATGATTACAAGTTGTAAGAGGGACAACACTATAAAGGCAATGATTAGTCATAAGAGAAGGAGGTTTACTAGAAGGCAAATGTCTTGGGTATGCCTTTTGAGGCCACTTATGCCTGAATACTTGGTAGGCGAGGAACAGGCAAACAGGTTGCGTCTGTGCATGAAGTCACCTCTGCCTGAGATGAAGGCAAAGATTGCAGTTCATAAAGAAACTTAGAATATAGACTCTTCATTTTACCAAAAGAAAAAAAATTGCATCAGGCTTAAATTCTCTTCAGAAAACAAGATTGTAAAAGAATCTTGTAAAACAAGATTGTAAGGAAATAGTTCCGGTGTTTGATCTAGACTAAGAAATGTCTAGTACCAGCAATTCCAGAAAATTAGCTGAAGATGACAGATTTTAAAATCACGTACAACCTTCTGGCAGTATAGCAGGGATGGAGGACTAATGACTTCAACTGCTAGGGAGTGAGGGCTACAGAAATCCTAAGTACAAAGAATATGCCAGGTGAATAGAGGCTGTGGAGGTCTTGGCTAAGATTAACTAACACTAAGACCGAAAGTTAGGGTGGAAACCACTTGTACTCATTTTCAGAGGGCTAATGGGTGAAGGAGTGTGACAAACACTTCACTCACCAGCATTCAAGCATTATTCAGCTTTATTTGCAGATCTCTGGTGTATTAGGAATTCAGCCTTCAGTGCTGCTACTGGACTTCTGCCTTTCAAAATAAAAAAGTGACAGAATTGTCTTCTGATACTTGTGTATTATCTTCAACGATGCCACAAGTGCCAAGAAAGATTCTGACAATATTACTGCACTTTCATAAAGAAAACAGGAGCATCAAAAGCAATTCCATACCATATAAACTGTGACTCTTGTCCCACATAACCAATTTTAGCAGGTAATTGTGGTTCAAGGGGAAGAAAGATTGTATAAACCTGTGACTACTCAGATTTTTCAGAAGAGGAAAAAAGATAAGAAATAATTTTTTGTTAATTTAATACTTACTGAAAACAATGTAGAAGACATATGAAGTACAATGGAAGAAACTGGTCTTCTCTGCGAAGATTAGTATTTAATTGGGAACAGGTTCTGGTACGTAAAGAAAAATAGTATCAGAGTTCCTCATACCTGTGACATGAAAAAAAAAGTCTACCTGCCAGAGAAAAATGAGATCAGTTCTAGTTATGAATTAGCATCTCACAGAAAGTGAAGAAGAAGAAGAAAATTTAATTTTATTCCCAGAATTATCAAACATCAAAAATATTTTGATGTGTGACTGAAGATGAGACATACCTGAAAAAGGTTGTAGCCTACTCTCCATAAAGTGTAAGACCACTCAAAAAAGTGATGGCTGTGCCTATTCAGAAATGAGAGGAAAGGTGTTAAAGATGCTGCAAGCTCATATTTGGTTGTAAATGTTGCAAGCAGATCTCATTTAGCTTCAGACTGCAAATGAGAACCAATTGGTCTTCATTTCCTGGCTATTTACAGAACAGCTGGGGTCATCATCACTTATTAAGAGTAAACACCGTTTAATTCTTCAGACCATTCTCTTTAAAACTTGAGGTCTGAAATTACCTTTAAAATATTCATGAAACTCTTTCAAAGTTTTTTCTTCCAAAGAATATTTGGGGTGGGGGTGGGGGTGGGGGTGTGACGGGGCAGTTCCACACTGAAAATGTGTTTCCAGTACCTATGAGGTTTTCAAGATGTACGTTGATATTTCTTCGTACAGCAGGAAAGCAGCATCTGGCCACTCTTTTTGAAAGTTTGTGATGGAATCAAGACACCTGGAGTGAATTTACAAGTCTAGTGATTTTATAGTATAAATGTCACGCCTTCTTTCTGGGCAATAGAAATTGTCACTTCAAAGCTATGAATCATCTGACCAGCAGTGGGATTTAATAAGTCGTGTCCTAGGTGTATGATTTGTTCTACTTCATATATACAGAGATTTTGGGGTCCTGAGCTTGGATAAAAATATCTACATGGAAATTTCATGGGTTTTCTTTAGATGAGTCCCTTAGGACCTCTAGTTATAGTCGTCCCTCATGATTCTCTACCTCCTTTTGAGGCCTCAGGAGCCACCAAAGATAAAGGATAGGAATGTGTAAATATTTTTTTTTTTTTAATCTGCCTTTTCATGGGAAATTTCCCTGCTACATAAGTACTGGGATGTGGCTGAACATGAAGTTGCTGCCTGTCAGACCACACAGGCGGGCAGAAGAATCTCTTCATTTGTAGGCAGTGCCAGTCTGCTGTAAAGTGTCAGGAAAGCCAGGAACAGACTTGGCTGAGTCCTTGGTGAGAAGTGGCAGGGTGGAAAGTAAGCACTTGAAGTGCAGAAAATATAGAGGGTGACACCCTGCCTCCCTTAGAGCTCTGAGATCCAGAGAGACCATAAATCAAAGCAGATGGAGAAAGTTTGGGTGCCTCCAGCTTCCTGTTTTAACACTAATTAAGCATATGTTGAATGATCCAGAAACAGCTATAAAAGCAACGCTAAATCTTCAATCCAGCATCAAACATCAGTGTTATAAGGACTCTATGTCCTCCAAGTCTGGTTCATGACGGCATCTTTTGTGGCATAAGCTCCTACCAAAGTCTTCTGACAATATGGGGCTGGCTTTGAGACAACTGACCTAGCATGGGCAACCGTTTCGGGAAAAAAGTCATGGGAAAAATAGTTACAATTTCTTGGAAATGAGATTAGCAGCTGGGCCCTCCTAGAGACGGACACATGGTACATTTGCATTTGGACATTACATTAAATAATATTATAATAACATTAAAATAACATTAAAAATAACATTAAAAATAACATTAAAAAACGAATTCCTGTGATAGCTTTTGGAGAGTCAGAGCAAGAGGGCAAAGGGGACTCCACGGTCATCCATGACAGTGTTGGTGATGGAGTTTCAAGGGAAACACTGAAAATTCTCGGCACAAAGTAACTATTCAGCTTACATTTGGGGGGACAAGCCTGGGTAGAAGTAAAACATAAGAAGTACAAGATCACAGTGCAGGATATCTTGATATGCACTGCTAGAGTCAAAAAGCCATCTCTGAAAAGACTAGTCGTATCTCACAGTCTGTGTTGACTGCACACAGGGATAATAATTGGAAGGAGAAGTATTTAACACCATGTTTTCTCCTCAATTCAATGTTACATGTCAAGGAACATTTACATAATGCCTCTTTTAAAGAAAACAGAATTTTGAGAAGAAAATTGCCAATTTATGGTAACACAAACTGATGACACATTGTTAGTCCAAATGCACTTAAAACAGACATCTGAAGATGCAAGGAGTCTGTGGTTATCCACGTTTTTCAAAAGAGGCCTCATTTTTCAACACAGACCCTGGACAAAGATAAGCTTTGGCAAACAGAATTCTGTCCTAGAATGGCTGCTTTTGGAAAATGAATGAAGACTTTGATCCATAGAGAAGTATATATGGGGTGTGTTGCTCTTCTTATAGTGGAAAAGGAAAGAATTTAGCACAAAGAAGATAAGACATCAGCAACACATGCTCTAGCAGATGGAAATAGTAGTATAGCATAATTGGAAAGAAACAGCAGCATGTCAAGACATGCAATTTCGTTGCTTGGGTGTAAAGAAAGATCTCTATCACACCAGCCTACAAGCTTTGACTGACATTATTTTCACAGATGTTTTTCACGAATGTCTGTCGTCCAGGAAGTAAAAATAGATATTCCTCCTAACACTTGTATTTGAACTGCAGTTATGGTGTACGTGCCAAGAAATTATTGATTGCATAACTAGTCTGTGTTAAAAGTCTCCTTAGACTGCCTCAGAAGGGAGTGGTCGTGTTCCTCTCTAGAAAGGTTGTTTTGAAAGTTGTGGGGAAGGTCTGGAGCATATAGGCTAGTAGCAATAGAAAAGGAATTAATTGTGAGGACATATGGATGAGTTTTCTCCCTTTGAAGGTATTTTTTCACAATATACAAAGTTCTGAACCCACACACTGAGCTACCCAACTTGTGTTCTCTTGAGGGTTGGTGGAGGTAAAAATCACCTTTAAAAAGGGTGAGACATCAGAACTAACATGTCTTGGCCACCTTAACTCTTTGTATTGTTGATGAAACAAGTTGAGGGAAGAGAGATTAAATACAGGTACAAATATTTTCTAGAGAGCAAAATGTGCAGGTGATGGAAGTTTGCCTGAAACAATTATATCAAAATTTCTGCAGACTCTGAAACCTCTGAAAGATAGAACAGCTACACCTAACAGAACTTGAGGAAATAAAGGCAAGAAGAACCCCAGCCATACATGAAATAAACCCAAATGGCATGGGTGCAGAGTCCACTACAGGTGCACAATAGGAAATGGGAGTCTTGATGAGTTTTTCTCCCATGTCTCCAAATATTTTGGACTGGACTTTTAAAAATTAAAAATAACCTTTGACACCTGTAGAATAGGTACAAGGAAACTACATTGTGCCTTCATGACATAGAAAAAATAACCTTTTAAAAGACAAATTTGTCATTAAGAATTTAATTCCAATGCATGCTGAGTTTGCAATAAGTGAATAATAGAATCGTAATTATTCTAAAAACAGGTGTTTGACTCTATTGATTGTGTTATACACTAAAATGCATTGTACAACACAGCAAATGCTTAAATTTTGGCAAGACAAATCAGAGAGCTCTGAAGCATTATTAGTAAAATATTGTAAACCTTGAGAAGTGGCATGTAAGCAAGTGTGAAGGATGGAAACTTTATTACCTCATAAGAAAAAAAATAGTATTGGGTTTAATGACACATCTATCAACAGAGATGAAGAACGGACACAGACATTCCAGTAATCAAATATATTCCAGCAATGTTAAGAACCTGGTAGGAAAAAAAAGTATGCAGACAAAAATATTCTGTCCTACTTCCCACAAGCTATGCCACTGCCTCCCATGAAACAAGTCAAACTCAGCTGAGAAAAGTGATAAAAGTATATGTTTTTTTTTCATAAAATACACTCATCAGGATAGCAGGATATTCAGCTTAATTATGAAACTAGAGGCTTGACTATCAAATAAAAGTAGAAAACACTTTTGGCTCTACTTCTATTTTCAGATAAACTGAGATCTTTGTTTTGACACCTGCTTCTTATCTGCAGAGATATTGAAAAAGGTACGTAACCTAATTAGAATGTACAAAGAAAAGGACTTTGAGAAATTACTGCTACCTCTTACTGAGCAAGTGACAGACTCTGTCTCCAGTCTATCTCCAGTGACAGCCGTTTCAGAAGGATGGTATAAACCCGCGATTAGCCAAATCATTAAAAAATCAAGTAGTGCTACTCCTTGATTTCATAAGCCACAGGAGCTGATGGAGAACGAAGAGCAAGGTCTGTGCCTGAAGCAACAGAAGAGATGGCCGTAAATTCTAAAGTGAAACTAAAGGCCAGAAATCTAAAAGGCAGTCATGGGCTTAGTAGTGCAATGATGCTGCAGGATGTCCAAAATAATCCTTCCTGCACCCTCTGCCCAAAGTATGGAGTTATGAAAATCCCAACCATGTGTGGGGATGTGGCCAATGCTGAGCACATGACATGCATCAGCTAAGCAAAATCAGATTTGAGATGCCTTATTTACTTGATAATGGCTAGGAACTGACCTGACAAAACCAACCAAAAGGTTCATCGGTATTTCCATGGTTCTAAGGTTTCCCTTGGGGAATCAAGAAGACTATGAGAAATGAGCATCTATTTGCAGAAATCAGGCTAATGTCTTGGAACTCATCCAAGAGGAAACAGCTCCACCTGTCCTGGAGTGACAGACACAGGGCAGGCTGAAGGTGGAAGTAGTTTTATGACATTCTGCAGCAGAAACAAATCAAAATAGACAACTTGGTTGGATTTCCCAAGATATAAGGGAAGGGAAAGATTGCTTTGAACATATTGAAAACATAAAAAAGCAGTAACCTGCATATAAGGCATTTAACTTTACAGCAGAAGTATGAAGTTCTGGAACAGTGCAGATCACCGACGCTATTTTACTGTAAAATCATGTACATCATTTTATCCCTCCCTATTAAAAAATACCTTTCTTTAGAGAATTGTACTTGGCTGACAACGATAGAACATGTGTTAGGGAAGATGACAACATTAGAAAGGACTTTTTGATGAATCTGGCTTTAACAAGTAAGTGCTTGGTGAATGTACACAATATATAGTCTCAGACCCTGATAATTAACTGCTCCAAAGACAGATGTCTTGAGTTTGTGGCTTCTAGATTGCATATTGGAGATCAAGAACTGTTTTAACTTGAGAAGAAATGTATACATTACAAGGTCAGCAAAATGAATTTGCAGTCAAAAACTCAGAAACTGTTTCTCTATTTGCAGGCACCTGTTATAAAAATTCCGTCTCAGCTGTGAAGGGAAAGTAATTCTAAAACAGAAAGTAGGTGTGTAGAAACATTTCCTTACTGGTAATACATCTTGCCTTTAGCCAAGAGGAAAAACATGGATTCAGACATTTTAGTAATCAGAGATACCTGAAATGTAATAAGGCCTTAAATAACAATGATGCATGAGAAAATTACTTTTTACTTTTGTATGAAACCGTTCAGCTAGTATTTCTATCTGTTTTGTCATGACAAAGATCAAAGGGTAGAACTTAGTGATGAAAAAAATCCTCATCTGAACCTAAGCAGAAGCCAGTTTTTGTCATCTGAGTGCTTGCAGGAAAGGAAGATCAGGATGCACGCAAAAAGGGAGGAAGTGCACATGGCCTGTCTTTGCCTTCAGCCTTAGTGGATACATACAAGGTTCTGTCCAGAACAGAGGAAATACTTCAACAGTTTTAAATGAAAATACTCCTTGGACAAACTTCCTACCATGGGTGGAAAGAGTTTGTCATAAATTAGAATGCTGTAATAGCATACGTATCCAGAATACAGCTGGTACTAATGGTCCTGTACCAGACCTTTACCTATGCAGACTTTGCTCAGCGAAAAAAAAAGAAAAAGAAAGTAAAAAAGGATTGAATGCAAATTCTTTTGTGCACAATTACTGCACTTCGTGTAACACTCTGAAATAAAACTGTTACCAGAACAATCATTCAAAGAGCAGGAACAATGCCAGAATTCAGGAAGTTTATCAACACTTCAGCCCGATGTGAAACATCAGCATGTTAACATTACCACTAGTAAAATAAAAGTGCAAACGGCCTCATATACAACACACCAAGCCTTTATTGTACGAATAACTAATACATCACAGAGACTGTTATATAAAAAGCTCTGATCTGCATACACTGAAGTGGCTGAAGAAATGGCAATGCCTCACTACATAACTCATTCTTGATAAACCTGATCAGTGATCAGGTGCCTGCTGAGACTTTTTAACCTTTTTTAAAGCTTTGATCTAAAACACATGCTCACGTTTCCTTAGAGAGTAAGAAGTGCAAGAAGCAACAAGAATTTTTACAGCACTTTTGAAAGATGCCAATGGCACGCACACAGGTTTTTTTAATGTATTACCCGATTTTTTCACTGTGGTGCACAAAGTTTTTGTAGCAGAACTTTTAGGGGGAAGATGACTTACTTGCATGCCGTTTTGAGACAAGTTCTTTTTAAGCAGCCATTCAAACAGAAAAGTACAGAAATAAATCAGGAAAGAATGATGTAAATCATCATCCCTTGCAGGAACAGTTTAAACTCCAAGCAAAGGTTTTCAAAGGTTTGGCGATCAGTGCACATGCTTTGACCACAGAAACAGGATTTTTCATGTCAGTCTAAAATACGGTGTATTATATCAAATTCCAAACGATGGAAAATGAGACATTGGGAAGGATTTCCCTTATTATTCTCCAGGTAATATAGAAATCCCTCATCCAAACTCCTGGTCCCTTTAGAAATACAGTGGTCCGGAAAGGAACTTGGCAAAGTCAACTATCCCTGACAGAAATTGCCAATTTGCTTTATAAAATATGCTTTAGAAATATATCTCTAATTTTTTTCTTGAGGTAAAGCAGGAAATCCTGCATTATACAAATTTATATTATTAGAAAGTAAAAAAAAAAAGCAGAAAAAAAAGAAAAAATGACTGTGAGTTTTTATTCATTAAAAAACCTTGACCCTGTAAATGCATGTTCTAACCCTGTGGGTCATGGGTTTGGTTTCCGTGTAATGACAAAGATGGCAGTCCTTATGTTTGCATAGGATTAGTCATTACATTTCTTGGCTTTCCTTAATGCATAGCAATTACAACCTCATACTCAACAGATTTTCTCTGTTTAATCCTGTTTTATAGTATCCATTCAAAATATATGTACTGTTGGAACAATAAAGAAATATACTACAGATTTTTTTTCTGTTTTATGTTATTAAGCCTTTTCAATGGAAGTAGGAAACCAAAGAAAGCCCAAGGTTCTTGTCCCCATATTTCTTGCTTTGTGATATTTTTTGTTGATTTAAGCAGTTACCAGCATTCTTGCAACACAGACATTTGTTCCAGTTGTAAGCAACTTCAATTAAGAGAAACAAGGGGGAAATTAAGCAACTGGTAATGAAAATAGTCAGTAACAGGCTGTTAAAAAACACACTCAGAAGTTTTCAAATGAAAGAAAAACCTTTACACATCTGGGTCAAATCCGGTTTCATTCAATGGTGACTGAGAGTTATTACAGCTTTACAGTTCCCCCAACACCGCCCCACACACCCACACCCACCCCACCTGTGGGGAATGGAATGACTCTTAGGGATGTGGATCTCATCCAGAAAAATGTCATTCTTTGATCTAGAAATGTTTTGAAAATTCATTTAGTGCTAACCTGGGTCATCAAGTATTGCAGACAGTATCATCTGCTGCACCTTGAAAATTCAGCAGCTGGGAAAAAGCTTTTGAAAATGCCTAAAAACTGACTGATGAGGCAGTGGTGTGTAAAGAAATCTCAGAGATTCAGTTCATGTATGGTATTGTTGTCTGCAGAAGAAGGCACCTTATGACGCACTCAAAACCATTCTGCAACAATGTAGGCACAAACACTTTCCTCAAGTGATAGCTCTGCTGAGATTTTAACAGTAGCGGCTTTAATTTATAAGATTGGAAATTTTTCATATATAAAAGAGCTTTTTAAAAGTCAAATCCAAATCTAATTTCTTTCATCCCAGATACAATCTGCAGTCAGAAATATTCCCTGATTTTCCGTGAATGAGTTCAAACAACCTATTAGATCTCCTTTGCCCACAACACATGGATTTGAATTGCCTGTATCTCTAAACCTTTTTGTTGCTGAAGTACTGAGAGGTTATGAACAGTGAAGGGAAGTCTGATCATGTGTCGTTCAGCTGGTCTGTGTGCTTCACCACCAAAGCAAGGGCAGAAACAACCACAGAATGCAGTGAGTGGCATCCCGTGCCTCTCTTGTGAACAAAACCTGATTAGGCTCAGCTTTTCCTGTCACTGGTTTGTAGATAGACCCTAGACCTCTGCATGCAAGAGCCAGCAATACTGGCATTTCTAAATCACACTGCAACAAGGGCAATCAACCTCCAGTGAGGCTCTACCAAGCACCTCCTGCTTGAGTTAGTTACAAGTGAAAACTAACCTCTGCTTCAGCTTGCTGCTGAAGTTGTAATAATCCACATGCTGAGGAAAGAGCACAACTGAGCTAACTTAGCAACACTGAGTCCCTTCCAAATGGAAATGGTGAAATTTAAACGAAAATTCCTACAGAAGAAAACTTGGGAAGATTCTACTCAATGAGAAGATTGAGGGAAATCTTTCAAAGTTTTCGTTCATGGCCCCAAAGAATCTGAGGCCATTACAATACGTTTTTTCAATAAGATAAAATATATTGTTTCTATTATATTATCTGAATTTATTTGATTTAGGTTTGTTTTGTATTGTACATGATAGTATTAAATATTTGTAAAAAGAAGGTTTAAATATTCAAAAGAAAGTAAAATGTTATGTATTAATAAATTCCCCTATTAAAAAAATACATGAAATAACACATTTTTACCAGATACTTTCTTTTTTATGATATCGACTTTCCTTATGAAAAATATTTCTCTCAAATGTTTTAAGTATTTTTCGTGTATTAACCAACACTAGCAGCAGAACAGAATATTGAGTCCTTGAATAATAGAACAAAGTTAAAATCAAAGCTGTTACACTAAAATAAACACTCCTGTTGTCATTGAATGAAAACTAGTTGGTGTGACACAGATTCTCTGTGTCTGACCATGTATGTCTGCTGTGTACATGCAGCACTTAAAAATACAGGGCCTGTTCAACTTTCACATCAAATAGGTCTTCATAGTAGAGCGGCTAAGACGATCATCATAATACAAAATGAGCTGCTGAAC
>NW_010390372.1:0-1029 GCF_000710305.1 Buceros rhinoceros silvestris | reverse complement strand
CTGAACCAGTTCAGGTAAATGACAAATCAGAGAAAGAGATGGAAGAGCTAAGAGGAACCTATGTCAGAGCTCCTACAGGAATGTACTAGAAAAGATGACAATGCCCTTGCTTATAATTACATAATCTTCACTGGGTATGACACGATTAGGATACTATTTTAGGCATATTTTAGTGAATTTCTATTTATTTCAAACTCTGCCTGTCAAAAGGTTGTTTAACAAGGATTGTTGCTTTACCTGACAACTCCTATGAACTATTGCAGGAGTACAACTGTTCACCATGGGGTGAAAAGTCAGCTGTGTATACTACTACCAAGATGCTTGACTGAGGTACCAGAGTAGAAAAAACAAGGGACATCAACAGATGGGGCCAAAACAGTATTGATGAGCTATGGCTTTATTTTTTCTTAAGCAGCCAGAAGAATTGTAAATGTACAGTTTCAAAGAAAGCTTTTATCTACATTGTTGTTGCACACATCATAAATGAACTTGTAAAAAAACCCTTGTGTTTTAGTAATTATATTTTGAATTCCTTAACTATGGTATCTAAGTGTTAATCTGTAAACCCACAGGTTAAATATTTACCAAACATTTTTGATGGGTTCTACACTGTTTTCTACCAAAATCACAGCTGATTTTCAAATACATGCCAAGATCAGTCCAAAAGACAGCAAGAGAAATATTTCTGCTCTATTTCCTAAGAAGTGCTCTGTTCTATTACTGCCCCTTAATAAGATGATTTTCTTAGATTTTCAAAAGCGTTTTCTTGGAAGGGAGAGGACATAAGTTATGAACTGGAATTTTCTATCTAAAGACAGGATCAAAATGCAAAATAATGTTTCTAGTACTTTTGCAGGGATCTTCAACATGGTACAGAACAATTATAAGGCACAAATTTCGAGTTTTGAAATCTATGCTCGCATTTCAGAGGCATTAGCATAGGGTCCTGAACATTGACCAAATAGGTGAATTTTACGAATGGGTGACAGTGGAGGAATCTTGTGATGGTTGTTAACTACCCTTCCTGTG
>NW_010390371.1:6155-14179 GCF_000710305.1 Buceros rhinoceros silvestris | reverse complement strand
TGGGCAGCGAGGGCGGCATCGTCAGCAAAAAACCCCAAGCCTTTATAGCATTGTGGCATACGTACCCATCATGACAGAGTCCTGACAATGACCAGAGCTTGCCAAAGAACTGTTGAAGACTGGGGCTTCATGACTGTTAAACCTCAATTATCTCAGGACTTTAACCTGCCTTTGCCCTGCACCTACCCTCAGCTGATTAGAACGACCACAGTCCAGATTCACCTAGGGTATGTGATGGACTGGAGAGCAAATCTGAGTTGATCTTCCTCAGAGCAGCGAGTTTGCAGTCAGGAATTCCCCCTTTGGACCAGGATGCTGCCCAAGGAAACCTCCTGGGACTGAGTGAGCCCTCTAACACCCCTCCCACCCCCTTTGGGGTGACTATCTCTTCTGCATATATCCTTGAGTGAGCCCTCACCCCCTTTTGGGGGAGAAACTCCATTTCTGGGTACCCTTGAGTGAGAGATTTCCCCTTTTACAAGCATGCATACATTTTGGTTCCTCTTTCCTAAAAGAATGTTCACAAAGCTTAGGAATTAATTGGGTAGTAGTAGATTCCAGCCTGACATCTAAACTTGTAATTTATTTTCATCTGTCAGAGTGCTGGGTAATTTTTGTTTGCAATACACATTTTGGGTAGCTAGTGCTGTCTGTTTTGTGGGTTCCTCCATGACAAGGTAGAAATTAGAATTCTAATCAGGTATCTGCCAGCCAAAACAAGGAACATGCAAATGCCTTACTACTTCAATCAAATTAGAGAGCCGTGTTTTGGTTTCAAATCCCATCCTCTGTTTTGCCTTCAACCTTTCGGCCAGAAACCCCGCAATACCCTTTTTCTAGGTAATTCTCTTATCAATATATTCTAAGGCCAAATTTACTGTCCCAGTTTGCTCCACTAACCTACTGAAGACATTTTGTGAATTTTGTCATAAATGGCAAGAAACAGGAGAAGGGCAGAAAAAGTTTTCTTATGGCTGAGGGCACAATTTCTTTCAAAAAGCGTGTAATTAAAGCCATGTAAACACAGCCCTATCTGAAAATTAGCGAATCTTTTAAGAGTTAATTTTGAACAAATAAAGTAAAAAAAGTAGTACAGACAGGCCAGCTGAAGCTGACAGTAACTTTTTCTTGAAACTCCTACTCCATAAGGTACATACCTTAATACAAAGTTATGCAGATCCTAAATAATACCAGCTTTCTCGATTTCGTTAGGAAAAGAGAGATATTTGTCAGCAGAATAAAATTTAGTAATGGTGACCCACTATGCAACTTCTTTGTGTTTAGTAAGGCTCCTGAAGCTCTCCTGTAGGTTCATGTCAGACTGTAATGTTATCACAGTCAACATTTCCATGCTGTAACCAACACAGTATTTAACTGTACAACATATTACACTGTTGCTGAAATGAAGTGCGTATTTGGGCTGTTTTCTAGATAAAACCCCCCAAACATCTCAACCAACCATCAAAAAGCCCATCTTCTGCTACTGCAGAGTCTCAGCTCAGTATATTACTCACTCAGAATAATACACTCACTGTTCAGTTCAACTTTGCCTTTTCTCTAGAAGCAGAGACAATTTAAGGCAACCCTCCCCCCTCTATTTTTTACAGTTCCTTCAGTGATGACACTGGCAGGTTCAGAGAAGAACCCTGCTGTAAGGCCATCAAGGCATTTGCTTGTACTCAAGTTAAAACAGAAAGGCCCCCAAAACCCAAACATCATCAGTTTTTAACCTTGAACAGTGATGCTGTTCCCCCTCCACTCTAACATGGGTGCACACAAAGGAGCACCGACCCAGGGACTAAGGCGGGAGGGAGGACCCCCACCCCTTGCCAGGAAAAGCCTTCACACAACACTTCCTTTTCCACACTTAGCCTGTAATATAGCCTATAATGCCCTGTGCCACACATTCATCACAGATCGCTAACAAGGTGTTTAACACAATGCAATCATCCATTCACCAGAAAATTCCATGCTTGGTCTCATTTTTAACATTAAGGGAGAACATAAATACTTCATCTGGGCTTTGGGGTACAGGTGAGGCTCTATACAGACAATCTCTAAAGGGACCATGCTTTCCCCACAGAGTCTACAGTCTCTACTATACCATAACCCATCACAGGCACAAAACAAGTGTAAAAAGACATATAAAGCATGAAGAAATATTGGGACAAGCACAGCATTGTCTCACAAATCTGAGCTCCTTAAGGCTGGACTGGCAGAAAGTTAGAACCAGACTTCATTTCTTTAGATCAAGTACACAGTCCACAAACACACAGTTAAATCTTTTCACTGTGATTTAGCACATTGGGACCAAACACAACAAGAGAAACCACACTTTGAAAGTGAAGTTACAAATCACAGTAATCCCTACAGTAGTAGCACACAGCATGCTTGCTATGCAAACCACCAGATAGCAGGTCCCCGGACACCAAAGAAGTACTCTGCATTTTGGTAATAGGACAGTTAGTCACATCTTTGCACCTGCCTCAGAGGTAGCAAGCACCAAAAAGTACTCACATGAAGAAAAGAAACACTTTCTGTTCTGGGAACCAACCTCCTGCCCTCACCACAAGGAATTTAAAGAGCCCAGAGGTGCCTCCTGGGACGGCCATCACAAGGGCGGTGGTTATCAACAGCATCTCCTCTTCTGCTAATGCCTTGTCTAACGGGATTAGGTTCATTAAAACTTTGCACTTCACTTTGGCTGGTTTGATATCCCTCTCCCATGGCAAAGCTATACAGACTCCCCTGCCAGGAGCTGGGCATAGGACTGAAGTCATCCAGGCAGGGCTTCCACCCCTTGGTGATGGCACCGCTCACCTCTTGGTGCATTGGGAGGAAGGCGAGTGAAAGGCAGACGTGAGAAACTATTTCAAATAATCTGCTTATCTTGTCAGCAAACCTATTTTGCATAGCTCCAGTCACAGTGTGACACTAATGTCAAAAATCTTCTGAAACTCTCCATCAGTCACCAGAGTCAGCTTAACTTACAGGCATGTGCCAAGTAATAGTCAAGAAAAAGAAAGGAAGGTAAGCTGAGCCTACTGGGATGCTCAAGAAGAGAAGATGAAGAAGCCAGAGCGTATCCCAGGACATCAGGTTCAGCACTGGCTTGGTGGAAGCCACAGATTTTTTTGTGTGTTAATTGGCTTGCTTGCGAGGTGGAATAAACACGTCACTATCATGGCCATGTTGCTGGGCTAAATTCATTCGTATACACGTACCTCTCTGTGGTGATGAGAGTGAGCACGTTCCGATCAGAGCCTGCGTGGCAGCTCTGGACAAGAGGAGTCTGGGCACCGTTGTGTTCACACACTGCTTAGAAAATTACCCAGCCATGGTGACAAGTCCTGACTGCCAGCAGGAACAACCCAGCCCCCTATTGTTTGCTGAGCAAAGTGCTCAGAGATGGGAACAAGCTGTTTCACAGAGCCAGCATTAACCAGGGCACTTGCAAGCAAGTGCAATACCCTGAATTCCCTGAAGGCCAAAGTGGTTCCTCCCTGGAGATCACAGTGATGGACAAGGGAAGCGTAAGACCCTGCACTGGCTTGGTCAAAAGAAGGCAGGCGCAGTAGTCTGCCTAGCTTTCTCCTGAGCCCATTCAGAGATGTATCATGCTGCTCCTAGAAGATGGCTTACCCTTACAAGGGCAACAAGAGCGGGCAGTGCCTCTCCTCCCCTTCTCTGGCTCGCAGCACTGGGTCAAACACCCGTCTGATAGACATGCACTACTGTCTGCAGGGCAGCACAAATTGGTCTCCAAAAGGTAGCACGTGGCTTTAAGGCAGGTTGCGAGGGCAACACATTAGGAGAGAGACTACAACATAACTAAAACGCTCTGTTAACTTTAATTAAGCTCATCATGCTGGCAAACCTGCTGAATCTAGGGAAACATTTGTCATCGGGATACCTGCATTTTAATGTTTTGTTTTTAAGCAAAAAACCACCCAAACGGCAAGACAGCAAGTGGCTAAGTGATCCTGGTGAGCTTTCCCTCAAGGTCCCGCAGTTTTCAGTGAGCTCAGCAAGAGCCCATCTTAGCACTGAATGTTGGATATTGTTTCAGTTGGTCATGCAGGGCATCAAGACAATTTACCAGTACAGGAGCCCTACCTGTCAGCACTATCCTCTACTGCAGGACTGGCTTGCACAGAAATTACACACACAGTGCAAACAAGGGACACAAAGAATGTGAGACAGCGGCTCTAGACAGGGTTTGTTTTGCACTAACTGCAAGGGGAGCAGTTTCAGTCTTCGTACATATCATGCTGCTAAAGGAATTACAAAGATAAGGAACATCTTCTCAGGCACACATTCTTAACACAAAACAAAGAGGAAGCCCCAGGTACAAAAACTTAACAGAAAATGTAGGTCGTGTTAACAAACATTATCAAGAGTACTCAGAGTGTGTTGTACCTCTACAATAAGCTTTGCTTTCATGAAAATTAATTAGACCCAGATTTCAAGTATTACTTTTCAATTCTGTTGTCTCAGCTCTTCGGTGTCACTTCTGAGACAGCTTGGCCCTGATATTGTAAGGACTAATCACCTCCAGCATGACCACAATGACCAGTAACTGCCCACCGAAATGAAACCTTTGTTCTCTCAAGGCAGTGCCTGCAAACTACGGTAGCCAAATTGAGTTGCTGCTGTTGAAAATTGAACTCCACTAGAAATTTAGCTTCTCTGACCAAAAAAAACCCCAAAAGCAGTTTCTCTATTTTAGAGTCAGCAAAGTGTTTAGGTAGATAAAGGTGGCAGAAATCCACCGTCCTCCGCTACTTCCTTCCTCAAGGTGGATGTAATGATCCACAGTGGAGGGCAGCCTTTGGGTTATGTTGGGTGATGCTCACTGAAATGGTTTGTGGGAACACGGCAGCTCGCTCAGGACCAGTTCTGGGCTAGCAAGAGGCACATGCCAGCAGTGCTGTCCCCAGAGATGTGGCTTCATCCAGTCAGCTTCTGAGCTCCATCACTGGCAGTTTTGGTGGAGATGCCTATGGGAGAGACTGCCCCCAGATGGGTATGGAGAGTCCTTGTCCAGGGGAGAGGAGAAGTGAGGTGAGTTTATTTGTACAAGTGCAAGGCCATAATCTGCCTCTTACCTTTGGGATGAGACAAGAGGTGACTGCTGGAGATACATCTGTGATCTCCAATGAAAGGGCCAGCAGAGACCCAACAGTTCTCCGTTGGTGGTAACAATGAAGGGTGATCACAAAAAAAGTTTAGGAAAAACACTGCAAGCAGATCTTTAATTTATTTTATTTTTAATTTACATGCTAAGTGGGATGTTTCATAAGAAATATTTTCACACATTAATTTCAGAGAAAAAGTTTCATTTCATTCCCTAAAGTAGAATACTGATTGCTCAAACTGCGTATTTTCGAATACGTGGCCCAGCTACAGACCACCTAAATGTTCACAGGCATCACTCCAACATCTCTCAATTTCTTACTCATTTCTCTCACTCCTATTTTTGCCTTCACAAACCTCGACACCACTAGTATTGCTTCTGGATTTTACCGTCTGTATTCAAAGATGTATTTGTACAATGAAGGAGCACGTTTAGAAATGAGGAATTCTCAAAAGGTTATTACGGGAGACAAGATCACAGCAGATATGTGAGTCAATTCAGAATATATTTTATGTTCATCCTTATCTTGTGGTATGAAAAGGTATAAAGGGAAGGTAAGCCCATTTTTTGGGCAAAATAGGAGACTCTGTTACACATTCTTTAGGCCAAGAGCTAGGGACGAGTGTAATGATTGGGCACCAGAGTATCACTGGAAAGGGAGGCTTCCAGGAGACCAGAATGGAAGGAGGTATTTTATTTTAATAAATGAGGGGTCAGACATCTGCCACAGATAAACTGCAGGGAACAGGGGGGTGTGGGGGGTGTGGTGTAAACGTTCTACAGTCCTGTTTCAGTGTCTCTAAGTCCTACATGTTGGAGTTTCTTTCAGCTACCTAGAAACTCTCCTTTTCTCTTCTAATTGATGAATATGGGAAATTTGAGACCTTCCACACATGTATTTATGCCATGCAAAGTCATGACTATGTAGGTAAGTAATTCATGGCCCTGTGGAAGCCAAATCACAGATTTTCTAGCGGAGTTTTTTCACAAATTTTTTTCAGATTTTGCAGCTCCTGGAGAAAAGAGAGGCTGAGCTGAGCCCCTGTGAGCAGTGTCCAGGGACCCCCAGTTTGCGGGCTGCACCTGCAGAAAGGGAGTCCTTCATAAAACCAGTAATTTTCTTTCTGTGGTATTTTCTCTAAAAACATAGGGCATATAGACATAAATGAAGTCTTGCTATACCTCACCATGCCAAGTGCGACTAAAGCCCCAAAGCTCTCGTAAAAATTAAAGTAAGACAAACCGTGTTCCAAATCCCCAGAAAACAAGAAAAACATTGGAATGGAGAAATGTTACCCATTTGGATCCTGTGTTGCTGCAGCACCAGGTACTCATGTTCTGATGGAAACTGGTGGTTTGTAATGTCAGCCCGTGATAGATACAACTCCTCAACAGCACGGATCGTAGCCCGGAGCAACTGCATCACTGTGTGTTACTGCATGATGTTTACCGAATCTCTGCGTCGTGATGCACCTGAAAGTTTAACAGATAATGATTTGAGTGCAATGGATCCAGTTTAAACTGAAACTACACTTTCCACTTGCCTTTGCTTTGCAAGACTTAACAATGCAAATGTGGTTTTAAGGAGCTATATTCTAAATATTCAGCTAAAATGGTTTGTTCCAAACAGAGAGACAGATTTTTTGATGAGACTGTACTAAGATGGAAACACAGTCTCATATTATGTAAGCATCATTTCAAAGCACTCTCTACATATCTATTATACCAGGCTGTGCTATGCTATAAGAAGAAACACTTTCTGTTATTTCTTCTTGCTTTTCCTACCAAGGGATCCACTAGGGTTTGGAGATATATAGTTATTATTTCTGGAATAGAGCATGAAAAACTGCGTCATATAAGTTACTTCAAGCAATTGATAACAGGCTATTGTTCATACTGCACTACCACGTATAAATGGAAGTGTGTGTTCTGTAAGCTAGTGGGTATTTTATATCCACTGACTATTTTGCCCCTTCACAGCTCTTCCAGCACACTAAAGACATTTCACACTAAAAAGATTACACAGGAAAAAGCAGAGATAATGATTTAGCTGCTCAGCCGTTAGTGCTACAGCAGCAGGCATAGCTCAGTTTTGCCATATTAAAAATACTTCACTGTTAATTACTTAGGCATTAAGACCAGTTTATGACCTCTGCCTTGATCTAGCATGAAACCTGTTGGCAGCTGGGCACTTGCTTTTGCTGTTTTACGGCTGTGTCATGGCATGACATCTATTAAGGAGCTTTTTCTTAGTGCTTGCTGCAAGTTATAGTGCTCCTTTGAACTCTCTTACTTGTCCCTTTTAGCCAACTAATGGCAAACTTCACCTGAGTTGTATTTTTTCATACAAAGGTCACTGGACTTTGTTTTATCCTTTCCCATAGCATACCTGATGATAGATCGCAAGCAGAAAGTTTCCTAGGATGATACTTTCTCTTGGTGTGAACAAAGCTGGGGGACTTGCACGTGTGATAATGTCGCTGTTAACAAATCCCTGCACTTGATACAGAAACAGTGTGGAAAGACCTTGAGACAAGGATGTGCTTCAGAGAAGTTCCCTGGTCTGAATGCAGCAGTGATGCAACCCAGTTAGATGGTGCAATACTGATCACAGGTGAGCGATGCATGTGGTACTCACAGGAGAACTTAAACATCATAAATGTTAACGCATCTGGAGATGGGCAACCATTATTATTCTCATTTCACAAGTGGTGAACTAAAGCAGAGAGAGAGGTTGCTTCTTGTCTGAAGTCAACATGGGAGGCTCTTGGCAAAGCAGGGGACAGCAGCTAGGACCCCCAGCTGCGGACACAGCAGTGTCACTCTGCCAGACAGATGGCAGTAGCTGAGGTAACAACGCCTTGTGCTAAGGTTTTGTTCACAGCTG
>NW_010390371.1:5359-6062 GCF_000710305.1 Buceros rhinoceros silvestris | reverse complement strand
GTACTGAAACGTCTGGTTGCATGGGTTCCGCAGTCACATCCACGGCGCTGGCAGGACACCCGGATTCAGGTGGAAGGGCTGGCCTTGTGTTTGTCCAAAGAGAGATCTGCACAAACTGCTTTGGTTCATGTTCTTGACTTGGGGCGTATTTACCAAAAGCAATATAATCTTGTCAAAATTATGATTTCCTGATAGACTCCACGGTGTTTACATCACTAAATTGTATAACTGTGGTGGCAGGTAGCCACACATAGAGTCACTGAGGAAGATATTAATAATAGGCATGATGTCCTGAATTACAAAATTGTTACTGCTTTTTTGGATTTTGATTGATCACATTTATTATTCTGAAAAATTCTGTAATCCACCTTATAAATACTGCTACACTGTTTTGGATGAGAGTTCATGTATGAGGAAAAACACTTGCTCTGCTGGACAAGAAATGTGGGAAATTAAAATAGCAGAGCTTTTGATTTGCTTTTGTGAATATTTTTTTTTCCTTTTTTTAAGTAAAATTCCCCATGGAAATTCTTGACAAGGAAGTTTCTGGCCATTCTACAAAGGTATGTAAGAAAACTCAGAAATGAAAAAAAATTAATTTAAAAGTCTGTGTTTCCCAGTTGCTCAAAGAAATGCAACTCTCATGATTCTTACACAGTAAATTATAGCAGACAGCCCTTCCCCAGTAGACTGGATTTTTAAT
>NW_010390371.1:0-5185 GCF_000710305.1 Buceros rhinoceros silvestris | reverse complement strand
TACAGCTATCAGTTACAATTTATCTGCCAAAAAAAAATTTAAAAAAATATAATTGCAGCTATTCTTTGCAGAGTGTAGCAGGA
The DNA here is from genome assembly GCF_000710305.1 of Buceros rhinoceros silvestris. Taxonomy (NCBI): domain Eukaryota; kingdom Metazoa; phylum Chordata; class Aves; order Bucerotiformes; family Bucerotidae; genus Buceros; species Buceros rhinoceros. Next base: position 5,102 of record NW_010390371.1, on the reverse strand, counting down.
AAGCAATGCCAACACTATGAAATCAAACAGCTTGAATGAAGGCTGAAATCACAGTTGTAGTCCTTCACACTCTCCCTTCCCTTGGACAAGCTGCAGTCCCTCCCTGTAAAACAGGAGTAATTATATTTACTTACTTTGCATGAGGAACTGGACAACACTCATGGCCCACAACACTATGAGAGCAGAAATATTTATGAAAACACCAGCTGGAGTGGGGCGTGGGAGCGGACCTCCACTCCACGGCCTTGTTTGCTTGTTCTTCCCTTCAACCATGCGCTGGAGAGCAGAAAGCGCACTTGGCTGTGTGCTTCCAACCTTCAGTAGGGCTGTTTGATAGGAGACTGCGATCCGCCTTCATGAATAATAAAAAGTAACTGGAGTTGAAATTCTTCACCAGCTGGAAAAGACTGAGCAAGCTGCAGCTTAGTTAAAAACTCACCTCAAGTCTTTAACGACCAGCATCTGTTGAATGGTAAATGCCAGACAATCCTGCCGGGAAAGAAAAGATCCTGCAACTGTCAGGGAACCTAAAGACACTTCTTTTGTTTGGGAAAAACTCTCCTTAGGAGCAGTACGGCCGCTAGTGACATAACAGCAAACTTCTTGCCATTTCAAATCAATGTACAAGATCTCACAAAAGCCCAGATATTTTAAGCCATTGAGTCAAACACCTCAGCCTCCTGTGTGTATGTGGGGAAAAAAATCTGGAAAAAAGATGCATTATTTTAACATGACGAAGAGTTTATTTCAGAATTGCACCAGTTTTAGTTCTCTCTGTAAATCTTTGAAAGACTTACAAAACAAGACAGTTTAAATGACTCAGTTCTATGTTACTACAAGGATAAATAACAACATACTGTGTTTTGGGGGGAATATGTGTCATTGAAGCACGCACAATTCAAAGACCATTGAATATGTTTTACTTCCAACTTCCAAAAGCTCTGCCTATGGACTGAGTCCAAGCATGCAGAATTTCAGCCCGCATGTGTTTACCAAAATTGTAAGCACCTAAATAATCAGGGCTTTGTGGTGATAATGATGGAACACAGACCTATCTGTACTATAAACAGTAAGTAAACTGAGGTAGGACTATTCATAAATTCTCCACTTGTATGTAGATGTGCATTGACAAAATGAAGACAGTTAGAACCTCAGGCTGTAAAAGGAACATGGAATTTAAATACTTTGATTTCATGGACCTGATTAATGACAACTGATCCTATGCAGACGCCTGATTCAAACCTACCCAAGCTGCAAAACATGTGTTTACTTTTGTTTTGCTGTCTGATGTTTACAAGTTGTTCTCCATGCAATGAATCAGTAGGTTCTAGTTGATTTCCAAAAGCACGATGATGTCCACCACCGAGGCAGCAATGACAGCACCAAGGGCTCCATTTCAAAGCCTGCCAGGTTCCTCTGAATCCCCTCGATGCTGCCGTCATGCACACCCACCACTTTTGCCCCTGATTCCCCGCCCCAAACATGCTAGTCTGCACCCAGGCTTTGCTCTGGGATGCACAGCAGGGTCCTAGTGAGACAAAATTACATGCAGTGAGAGTAGGGTGCAAGATAGGCAGCAAATCCTGCCCCTCCAGGCTTTCTTTCTTGCCTTTCAGTCTTGCAGCAGTCGACCTGGCATGCTGCTTTCCCCCATCACGCCCTCACTCCTTGCCCTCCGGCTGCACAGTCTCACAGTCACTGGACTGTGAAATAGCTCTTTTTTTGCTTGTGTCTCCTTGACGATCTGTGAGGCAGGCAGGCACAGAGAAGGCTGCAAGAGGTTGTGCCAGCACTGGCGAGAGCTGTGCTTGCTCTCCTGGCCTTGCTGATGGAAATGTTTCCCAGCAGTAATGCACAGGGCGAGAAGGAGCAGGGCATGGCCAGCACCACTTGAACCTTGGATTAACACAGGGACCCAAGAAAGAAGGATAAAGCTGCGTACTCCCAAATGTCTGGTCCAGGAACAGGCACGCCGATGCTGCTGGGTACAGACACCCTTTGTGCTGCTTTGAATGCCACTATCTGGAGGCGGGAGTCCCCAGGACCTGGCGAGGCTGAGGACAGAGCTCCACGTACGGAGTCAGTTCTCCTGCACCCTCCCATCCCTTTTGCTTTGCCCACATCAGTAGCTACAAGCAGGGGAAGTGCTCACCTTGTGTTCTTCCGCTGCTCACCTTGTGTTCTTCCACTGCTCACCTTGTGTTCTTCCACTGCTCACCTTGTGTTCTTCCACTGCTCACCTTGTGTTCTTCCACTGCTCGCCTTGTGTTCTTCTGCTGCTCACCTTGTGTTCTTCCTCAGGAGAGGAGATGTGATGATCATGTATCTCAACATGATGGACACAACTGTTTCCAGGCATTGCCTTACCCATGAGAATGATGCTACCTTGACGATCCAGGGGGCAGGAAGAAGAGTGTTGTGCTTAGCATCTCTCCATTTCTCTCCTAGGATGCTGCCCGCTCTCTGGTTGCCAGGCTGGGTTTACATGGCCAGGGGAGCACAGACAGCCTTGGCCCTGACCCCATATGAACGGTTACTCCCAGGAGAATGCTGCTGGCATCCTGAGTGGGAGAGTGCAGCTGCCTGCAGTCAGCAGAAGACAGAATTAATGACCTTTTCTTCCCTAATTAGTTCAGAGTTTAGGCATCTGGTTTTGACAGTAGAAAAAACTTGAAGCTTCTGTTCAGTATCTGTTGCTGAACAGAGGCCTTATGTCTACAGGGATTTTAGTCTAGCACTTTTGATGAGCCCTGCATTCACCCCCAATAAATATATATCTTTGCTCTTGTAGAAACCACTCTAAAAAGAACTTTGAGGAAACCTTTGATAACTCTTTTCCTGCTTAAAAACATCCCCTTTGGTTGACAGGGTGATATCAAGACTTCAAATTGGAGCTGGTGAAATGTTCAGATCAAAACGGATGAATTTATCTTAACAGTAATCTGTATCTGCTATGTCAGACACTGCCGCAGCGCGTCCTGCTGCGTGCAGTATGCCACTTACAAAGCAATGATAAACCTTTCTAGATAGTGCCTGGTGTAAAGTGTTTACCAGAATACAGGTTGTTAAGAGTTATAGTTAAAAGTTGCTCAGAAATAAGAGATCAGGGAGGCTGACCACGCTGACCATTTGTGAGGAGGTCAGGGATGGGGTTTTTTGTTGGCTTTTGGGTTTGCTTTTTTTTTTTTTTTTTTTTTTTTTTTTTTTTTTTTTTTTTTTTTTTTTTTTTGCTAGCAGCATCTAAGTGCAATAAAATATCGGAGTGAGAAAGAATTGCTATAGCAACAAAGTATGTTCTCCTAATGGAGGCTGTGTATAACAGCCAACCAGCACTAGAACTTTAAGGGAAAAGAAATAAAATCCATCACAAAAGCAGGAAAAGGAAAAGCATTAAAAATTAAGATTTTATTGTTCCATAATTTATGTTTACATACTTCACATCTCCAGATGATCTAGAGTACTTTCTTTCACTACTTCTCTGTTTCTATTTACTGCTTCACACAAAAATTTTCAGGAACTCACAAAAACAATGTGTGAATGATCTACTAGTAGCAATATGATGGTACAGATTTGGATTCGACAGCAGTATTATCACTACAAACATGAAGAATTATGAGATTATAGCAGCACTAAGAGATCCCAGGGAAGACAGGAGTTAAGACTGACATGATGCCAATACACAGCAAGAGGCCGTCCTTCCTGTCAAGATTCACGATGATAAAAAAACAGAGAGTGAGTGGGAAACTGCCCCAGAGAGATGGAGTGCTAGGTTCAGAGTCACTCTGAAGCAAGCCGGTGGAGATGTCAGGATCAGAATGCCGGTCTGCAGTGCTCCTCTCGCTGCCCATCAGCTATTAAAGCTGTCCAGAAAGCTCATCGCAAAGTTCTTGTGCAGTACAATTGCTGCATCCCTCAGGTGGGCTGTGTGCACAGCCATCAGCTATTAAAGCTGTCCAGAAAGCTCATTGCAAAGTTCTTGTGCAGTACAATTGCCGCATCCCTCAGGTGGGCTGTGTACACAGACAAGCTGGCTTGTGCCTGAGTTCGCTGTGATTGTTGAGCTGTCCTAGGTAACTCCTGCACACAGGCGCTGATGCTGAGCCCTAACCAGTCTTTGTCCTCACCAGGGCACTGAGACAACCTTTCCCTTCCCTCTTTTCTTCTCTGATACTGTTGTATCAGTCACAGCAGCGAAAAGGAGGTCTCCAAAACAGGGGGAAGCTCTTTGTTCCATAATCGTTTAACAGGATATCTGGGGGAAGAAGAAAGAGAAGGTTAAGGAATCTAACTTCAAGTCACCATTAGTTTTCTCCTCTGAGTCCGGCATGATGAAGCTTCAAACACCTTGCAAGATGTTTTACAGTGATGGAGACAGCCCTCATCCTGTGTGGTAATGCTACCTAACGCCAGCTCTGCACAGACCCTCAAATTATAATCTAGACTGAGAGAAAATCCTTCTTCTGCAGGAGATCAAACAGAAATGCTGGCAAAGCACAGGAAAGAAGCAGCAAGTTCTTGAAGAGGTGAGTCCTACACGCCTGGTTCAGTCTCTGGATACTCGTGACAGAGAACAGCAGAAGTATGTACCAAAGCAGGAAAATTGAAAGGCACTTTTAAAAGATTCTCTCCCCACAGAGAAAATATTTTCTGGCATATCTTTGCAATGAAGCTCATTATATGTTGTCCTATTTATAACTCACAAGTCTCCTTAACAAGCAAGCTCCCCAAGAGGTAGAAAAGCGAGTGTGATTTGAATAGAGCTGTATATCACAGTTCGATGTCCCTCTCTGGCTATGATTTGTAACAAAAGATACCAGCATGGGTCGATCAGTGAGGGACATTCTGCAAAGAAAATTTAGTAAGTTAAAGTTTCCTTACCTATATGAAAGGCATTCTTCTTTAATCTTAAAGAGAAGAGAGTTTTAGTCTCACATCCTGTTAGACTAAGCAGCAAGTCTTCCTCATTTTACAACGGTTTCTGCTCATCAGCTCCTCTTCTAACAGTATTAAACCATTCTTTGTATCAGATAATACAAAAGTGAGAAAAAGGAAATATGACTGGCTAACCCACAACTAAGGATACAGGTTGTTTCAAAATTGTA
>NW_010390370.1:59393-72102 GCF_000710305.1 Buceros rhinoceros silvestris | reverse complement strand
GGGGTTTGAGCGCTGTCTTCTGTGCCGGCACGGCCTAAGTGGGAGGCCCCTCAAAGAAAGGAGCAGCACGGTTTGTGGGTTACGGTACACGTTCAAAACTGACCGCCAAGAGCCAGACCGACACCTTCTTGGGTACGCGCGGGAGAACGCGCGCAGGGTGGCAGAGCTCCAGTCACTGCGGAGGTCCCCCCTATAGGTCACTCTCCCTTCAAAATTCCTCATTTCCCCTTTTCCCCGAGGGGCAGGTACAATGCTTTCCTGAAAACCATCTCGACAAGGAGATCTTTAACCTGCCGTGCTTGTTCTTTCTGTCCTGGCACAAATGCTGGCCTCTGCCACTTTTTTCCCTTCAGCAAGGTGAGAGCTGGAACCACTTCTGTGGCTTAATGAAAGCTGCACCTTGTTGTCCAGCCAGAATAAACATTAGACAAAGAGGGGGAAATAAAACTGTTACATTGAAAGTAATAATCTAAAGCTTTGCTTGGAACTACTATTCTTAAAGTCCTGCCAGTCCTTCCCTAAACTATTTGCTCTTCCTCTCAATCTATCCTACGCTGTCTTTCTATCCACCTACTTTGCCTTTTCTTGTGCTGCACTCTCTTGATTTTCACCACATTGTTACCACTGCTAGGGCTTTCTACTCCATATCTATGGTTTGTCCCCAAACTGGCTGATGCCATAGAATGTTCATGCCAGGGGTCAGGCCACCCACCTGTGCAATTGCATGTCCTGCCTCCTAGCTGGGGTCAATGCTCAAGGAAGCAAAATAAAAGCCCTCAGAAGGCATCTGGCTGTACATAGGTGGGGTGGGCAAGAACAGGTTCCTCTCAGCACCAGAACAGACTCCTTGAACTGCAGAACTTTATTACTATCTCCATCTTCGTAGCTCAATAAACACAGCTACAAAAGGTTTGGGGTCTTCTGTAAAATGCAGCTGAACATTTTGGTCCTATGTCATCTGGCCTCAGTGGTTGGCTGCTTTTTATTTTCTGGGTCTAGCAAAAAATTTCTTTCAGTTGTTCTTAGGCCATTGCTCCTCAGCATCTCCATGTTCTCTTTTATTTGCGGGTTTATTGGAAAAAAAGAAGGAAAAAAGATGAAAATTGCCATTTCAGCACACTTTAGCTTGAAGCAAGACTCTGAACAGAAAGAATCAGCTCCTGTTAATACTGGCATCCATCTCAGCCATTTGCAAGGAACACCTGATTCCTTAAAATAGTACCATTAGAGTGAAATGAGCAGGAAAAAATGACTGATAAACAAATTGCCATGGAGAAGCAAACAGAAATGTACAGTTCTCTCTCTCTTAGTTCTTAGCAGCCCCCCTGTCCTGCTGGCATGTGGCTCAGCAGCAGGTAATTAAAAGGTATGACCTGCTAACATGAGGTGTAGTGCATTTTCTTACTGATCTGGGTCATCACTTCACACCAAGCAGAGACGGGAGAAAAGAGTAAAACTTCAAGGGTTCCCATGGCACCCTGCCTACGGGCAGCAGTTCCCACAACTTCTAGGCTGCTCATCAGGATCTGATGGGTGGCCTTGGTCCTTTCCAAAATGGCAAGCCCTAGAGTTGTGCCACTGGAGCTCAACTGTTGTTTCCAGGGCAGGGGTAGGAAGAGTTACGTCCATTCAAGCCATTTTCTTGAAGCCATATGCAGTCAGTAAGGCAACCTAGATTTCTCCTTCAAAACCTCCATATGAAAAAGATCCTGCAAAATACTTTTGATTAAGAACTCCAGGTTTTGTCAGGGTTTCTTTTATTCTCAAAAGAAACTCACTTTATTTTGTTTTCACAGAGTAACTTAATCCTTTGGAAACAAAATAAAATTTTATTCATTGAATTTTTTTACTTCTGTCTTTCCTTCCCTAGCCTTCCTTCTCATTTTCTCTTTCCATCTTGCCACTCCACTAGAGAAAGTATGGTAAAGTTAAAGGTGTCTGATGGTAAAGAAAAGTCTCAAAACAGCCAATTTTTTTTTCCAAGATGGAAGACATAAGCTGTGAAAAGTAGAGTTTCTCCCACTTTCTTTCCTTAATCTCACCTGCTCCCTTCCTCTCAACAAGCACGCACCTTTTTCTTTGGGAAAAAGGAGTGATAGGAAGTTTAAAATAAAGAAATAGGAATGGGGGGAAATTCCTACCCTTCAATTGTAATTTTTAAAATTCAAAACCAAAATAACCTTACAATTTATGTTAGTGTTAAACAGTGCCTGGTTTCATCCCAAAGCTACGTGTTTGTTCATTTCTAGCTTCCCAGACAGGTGATATGAAGAGTGTTTTGAAAATCACTACACTCCACACAGGATGAAACCATTTTCCAGAAAAAGATGTTCTCTTGCCAGAAAGATGTGACCAATTTGAGTGATTACTCATACTCTGGACACTTCCACATAAATAATACTATGTGGATAATAATCATAAAATCTTGCAAGACCTTAACAGTCTGGCAGAGAGATAGCACCTGCACGTGTGATCTGAACCGGTTGAGTGATAGTTGGAGCATGGGTGCTCTGTGTGATGGCTGTCTTTTACAGACACAACTCTGGCTTCTGCATCTCCTGAACATTTACCAGTGAACAATGTTTTATACAACGACGTAGCTCATGCAATAGTATTGGGGAAAAAAACATTCTCTGCTGCGTTGCTTGACCACCAGATCTGCCTTCAGAGAGTGTGCATTTCCTCGACCAACCAGAAGCCTCACCCTCATACAACTCAGGACTGTTGCACACACTAGAAGGCTCTCTTGTTGGCCAGGGGACATGTCAGCTGTGTTTCCTGCTCCTCTCTTGCACATGGGAAGCTTGAAACCTGTCTGTGCTTGCCAAGAACTCTGCAGATTTTCAGACCAATCTCAGAAATTGCTGCTGGCACTTTGGAAGAAAAGGATCACACCAAGCCCTTCAGCAGAGCACTGTTGCTGCTTACGTTAGTGCTAATGACTAAGCATCCCTTTTAATCTGAACCTAGGGTGGAATCACCCCTAGAGGATGCTCGATTCAGCATGAAGTCCAAGGAACTCATTTTGATACACATGTCAGTCTGAGAGTCAACAATGTTTTAAGGTCACATCTTATCCACACCATAAACTCCAACAAGTTTCACCTAGAAATGCACCAGAGGGGAGTATTGTAATCAGCTGTGGCCTGCAGTTCATTGTGGAGGAATTTATAAAATATATATGCAAGAAAAGTTCTCTTAAAGTCTTGTCAAGTTGTTTGGAGAAAAGCTTCTGTAGCTTAAGAACTTCCTGCACTCTCTTCAGAGTGCTTTCACATACTGAGAGACAGAACAGATGGTACGAACACCTCACTAAGATGGTACACAAAATCTTCACAAATACCTCAGAAACTCTTTAGAAGGAGGGACTAGAACAGATTTGTCTTTTGCTGAGCATGGAGAAGGCATGTAAATGTGAGAAAGGGCAGCAACTGATTTGCTTGTTTTATGGTTTTGGCAGTTGTAATTAATTTGGGGAAGCAGACTCTCTTAACTAGTATACGTGTTGGAATGGAACAGAAGTAGTGAGAACAAAAAAGCCGAAGCCTACAGATGGTAGCTATCTGTAAGACCAGAAGACTGGACACAACCTTGAAGGTCTGTGTCTTCTAGCTACACACACGCCCCCCCCGCCAAAGTACAGGAGTCATTAGGAGGCAGGCTGCTATCAAAGCCTCTGGCAGAGAACTTCCCTTACACCCTACCCACCACAGCAGGCTGCAGAACACAGCCATTGGGACTAACATTTATGGCAGAATTTGTGGAATCACTTGCCGCAGAGTATCAGATTAGTCAGTCTAAGATGGATCATATTGTACAGCATTATACCTTTCCGTTACGGACATCACATTTTAAAAATACTTTGCAGTCAGCTACATAGGAAAAAATGGAAAAGTCACTTAAGTTTGCTACAAATGGGGACGCTGGTGGACAAATCTTCCAGGGAGATGCTAAAAGAGAGCAAATAGAGTTATTACAAAGAAAAGCAAGCAGAGTAGACTTAGATGAAACATACCCCATATTTTTATTAAATGTAGAAGCACATAGGTGGGGCTGAACTGCTTGTTGCTTTTAGACATATCTAGGTGACAGTGGCTTAACGTAGTACTGCTCCCACTAAGAATGGTGATACAGATGTGCCCAGGAACCCTGAGAGTGATTCCATGGCCTGATTTGGAGAGTGCCGTACAAACATTGAAGATGTCGTCCCTACCTGGAGGACATTATTGCAATTAAAGCATGATTCAAGTACTGGGTGTAACAAACACGTGGAGAAGGGGGCATGGTAATGATAGGAAAGCATAGGTGGATAAACTGGTTATGATGTACAGCTAGCATGAATAAACATAACAAAACAAAATATAGGAGCGAGAGTAAGAAGAGGAATATTTAACGATGATTAAGTGGAACAACTAACTCGTGCAATTGGTCACCCCAGGACTGCACTACATCTCATTCTGATGGTGCTAAATAGTAACATAAAAATAAAGAGTCTTCCCTAGCATGTATATGAGCAGGGGCACAGCCTTTACCTTTCTCCCTCAGGTATGTGCCCAAAAAAAACTTTTCTTGTCATGAAAGATAACTCATGAGCATCAGTGCAAGCTCTCTTTTTACTCTAGCATAGTCCTAAAATTCTGATGAACCCACCAGTGTCCGTGGCCTGTTCAGGGGGTTCTGGAGGGTGTTCAGAAGGATGGGTATTTGTCTGGAGACTGACCAGATTCCAACTTGATGTTTTTTCTGTAGGGTTCTCCTGGCATTTCACATGGGCATGTTTTTGCCATGCATGCTCACTGGTGTCTCTAACCTGTTAACTTCCCCAGAGCCCAGATTCACCTTTGGGTCTATGCTGATGCACAGCTCAGGAGGTTTCTGGGAGAGTGAACACAGAAACATGATCTGCATTGACTTTAATCCATGGGCAATATGCAGCTTTGTGTCTCTAGGGTGCTTTGCTATGCCAGTGGTGCAGAGGGAACCACTCAGTTTGCAAAATCCTGGAAACCTTGGGTGAGGGTGAGGTGGCTCAGCTTCAGCCCAGCTACTCCTGCAGTACAGTTGTTAAGGTCAGAACTGTAAAACTGTTAAACTGGTAAAAACAAAGGTTACATCTACTCTATAAGCAAGAGGTGCTCTTACTCTTCATCTAAGCCTGCCTGAATCGTCTTCTGCATTTACAGGGCAGTCTGTACAAACCTGTCTGAATACTGGACTAATGTGTCAGGATCTGAAGAAACTACCGTAGTGCTGCTGTCAGTAACTACTTTAGAACTGCTCGACTGTCTTTACATGTACTTCCACATCCCTTCCAATCCAAGTGCAGACGCAACCAGTCTCACAACTTCTGTGTGGACTACAGCCACCACCTGCAGAAAGCAAAAGGAAACAGTAGCACCTAGGGAGTAAAGCGTCAGACTTCATGCACAGCGATCCATATGCTAGTGTGAGCTACAGATGGTCAGTTTTGGGCACCCTGAGGCCTCCTGGAAGCTAGAATGAACATTAGAGGGCAGCAACTCCACTATAATGCAGTTTGAAGCTAAATGCAGTTAACTTCGGCCCTTTGGATCAAAAGACCAGCGTGATGGCATCCACCCAGATTTGCGAGTGAAGAAATTACTGGCCAGGTGGGAATGCTCGCAACTCTGGCATCACTCTTCTCCCTCAGTCCAAAAAAGCTTGCATTTGCTAACCTTCATGGTGTCATATGCATCTTTAGTCTGAGAAAACTGCAGGAATTCTTGCTCTCCTTGAGTATTTTGCAGATTATTCCAACGTGCACGGGATTTAATTCCATAGCATCTAAAAGGCTGTGCAAGACTAACTGTTTTAACTACAAATTTCCAGAAGCCTTGGCAGATTGAGCCTAAGCTAGCCACTTCATAAAATTGATAGAAATTCTTGTTTTCCAGTCATATGCAGGCTCGCTAAACATCACTTACCTCAGGTTGGGCAGATCCAGTACACATGTGTTTCACATCTTTCTTGCTGTAAACACAGATCAAGACTTTGCCCCCCATATTTGCATTAGGAAATACTTTGTGTACCTGGTCTGGCTAGGATAGAGTTAATTTTTTTCATAGCAGGCTGTATAGTGCCATGCTTCAGACTAAAACAGTGTTTTAGCTGTTGCTGAATGGTGTTTGCACAGCATCAAGGCCTTTTCTTTTTCCCACCTGGCACCACCAGTGAGCAGGCGGGGGGTGCATAAGAGGCTAGGAGAGGGCACAGCTGGGACATCAAGGGATATGGCAGGCCATGTGACAGCATGCTCCATGAGAAACGCTCGGAGAAAGGAGGAGGAGAAGGAAGGGGAGATGGTCAGAGTTACGACATTTGCCTATCTAAGTAACTCTGAGGTGTGCTGAGACCCTGCTTGCCAGGAAGGGGCTGGACACCTGCCTGCTGATGGGAGGTGGTGAATGAATCCTTATCTTGCTTTGCGTGCACGTGCAGCTTTGCTTCACTTATTAAACTGCCTGTGTATCAACACACAAGTTGTTCTTGCTTTTGCCCTTCCATCTCTCTCCTCCAGCCTGCTAGGGGGAAGCCAGCAACTGAGAGGGGGCTTAGCTGCCAGCTAGGGTCAGTCCACCACAGCTCTTTTTGGTGTCCAGTGTGCGGCAAGTTGACTTTAAGATTACAACATCTGATCAGAGCATGCTACGTGGAATTTATAGCTGTTAACTGGCAGGGTCCTGGGCTTGCTTTGCTTGCCTTACTGTCTATTAAGAGTCTGTTGTTTGTTAGTGGTTGTTTTGGACTTTCACTGTTTACTGTAGCACTTATCATCTTACTCTGCTGTGCCGGGGAACATGTTGATAACAGCAGTGGACACGTGCCTGGGCCAGCATAGGGCCCAGGCACTGCTGTATTGGACATGCACCAGCGTTATGGGTCATAGCAGGTCATAGGTGTTGTGTTTTGGATTTGTGACTAAACCAGTGTTGACAATACACGAGTGTTTGAGCTGTTACTGAACAGTGTTTGCACAGCGCCAAGGCCTTTTCTTTTCCCATCTCTGCCTTGCCAGAGAGTAGGCTGCGAAAGGATGAGAAGCTGGGGAGGGAACACAAGCAGGACACCTGGCCCCACCTGGCCAAAGGACTATCCATTAGCAAGTAGAAGCAGAATCTCCAGCTTGTAAAATCGATGTAGGTGCATTGAGTCATGCTCCTGCAATCAGTTTTGCGTTTGTCTAACTTCCCATAGAATGATATCTGAAGAACCGATTACTGATTTGGGACCTTTAAGATCATGGCCTTCTTAAACATAAATACTTTAGCACTTAGTGCACAAAATCGTGGTTCTGCTGAAGTTAGCAAGCTTTATTCTCTGTTTTCTAAGGTAAAATCTGCTTCCACAGCTGAATTTTTTTTCTTTTTTTATTGAGTGTGGCTTGTATAGCAGTTTCATGTCTGTATCAAACAAAAAATAAATGAAGCACCATTACAAAGTAATAAACTGATCTTTTAAGATGAAGTGATTATTCATACTGTTTGACCATTTGAAACTAATTCTAATTAGCTGAAAATTTTACTTTCATTATGCAAAATTTCAGTAATTATTGCCAAAAAGTTACTTTTGTCAAGGCAAATGTACAAAATAAAATGTTGATGTTTTTCATGCTATAATATTATCTTTATTTTCCAGTGAAAAATGACAACAGTTTTTCGAAATAGTAAAAAAAAATTGTTTAGTTTTTATACATTTTTTTACTCCCGTTCTATACCCTCGTTTTGAAATGCATGGACTGTAAGATACAAGAACTGAAACACTACTGAAACAACTTGGATAACACCATACGAGGGTCAAAGACAAACTCCTTTGAAAAATCCACTCTGCTGAATGGCACCTAGCGTGGTAAGTGAAAGCTCAGCAATGAAACAATTTACAGGATAGAATCCCCAAACCCCACTGACAGCTTAGCTAAAACTCTTCTGGAATAATGAGTTAGTGGACTGAGTATCTATTTTCACTAGATGTAGTCATCCTGGGAAAAAATCTATGTATGCTCTATGTACGAGAGTAGTTCCATTAGGGAAAACACTGACCGAGCAGATGCAGATGTTCTTATTACCCCATTTCATCTAGCCCACCTCTGCCACCACCAGGTTGCTTTCTCACTGAGCAGCTACCGTTCTCAGAGCCTTCCTATTAGAGGAAGCTTCCTCTCCCCGTGGTCTAAAACTTTGTATGGGACTGAACGTCAGGAGATCTGAATCCTCCTCACTTTGGTTCTACTTTGGCCATTCCGTGACCTGCTGTAATTCAGGTTAAATCACCTCCCTTCTCATTTCTGGGAAAGAAAGATATTGCTGACTTCCCCTCCCCTTGCCAGGGCACCAGAGATGAAAGATAGGAAATTGGGATTTGTAAGAACCGACTCATGAACCCATATTCTCTGAGAAGGGGTTGCACGTGCCTCAGTCCTGGGATGCATTCTACCTTTGTCATAGAAGAAAGCCATGTGGAGGTGAGGCCACTCCTACAATCATTTCTTACTGAGGCATTGCTGCAACGCAGCACCACAGCGCCATATCTACATTGGTTTTCCAGAGAACATCCACCTGCTGTAGCTTTCCATGCCTCCTCTCTGCTGCAGAAGCTCTACAAAATGAAGGTAATCAGGGCTCAGGATTAAAGCCAGAGTCTCCATTCATAGGGATTTAGAACTTAAAATTAGGTAAAAAGACAGACAGAATAGAGGTTAGAATGAAGAAGTGATAATACAAATCAGAAGGAATTGCTATTTCTTCCCAGAGAAAATAATCTGTTTTCTAAAGTGTGTATTTGTAGGAAAGAAACATCTGCCAGAGAAATCTCTCTCAATTCTTGCTGACAATACATTAAGGTCCTTCGAGGAAGCACATATCCAAACTACTAAGTATGATTGTTTTAAGTGTTTTAAAAAAAAACGTTGTTTTGCGTGACAGTTGCTGAAAGGTTACGAGCTCCCAGACTTGTCAGTCCTTTTCACAGCCAGACCCCCACCGAAATCACAGCCATAGAGTTCCACCCGAAGGGCAACACCATGGTACCATGTTCTTGGAACAATGCGGATAAACCTGGACAGGATGGGTGGGTTAAAGAAATGCTTGACGTGTCCATTGCTGTTTTCATTACCCAAGAAAACCTGCAAATACACAAACAAACCGTTAGTTAAAAGCCAGCACTTTAAAAAAAACCCAGACAACCCTGCTTTTTCTTTTTAAAATGGTTCCAAGCTGTTGCATTAGCCATCTAGGGTAGATGGACTGGATCATTTCTGATTTTATATAAGGCCACGTTGAGTGTCTTCCTATAATACTGGTTCAAAGGTAGTTCAGATGATCAATATTTGAGCCCGAATGAATTAAACAGCTTCTGTTTCCATCCACAGCACAAAATTTGCCATTCTAATTTGGATGGGCTAAAAAAACCTTTGCCTTATTTTACCTCTGCTAATAGCCCCTGTGGGTTAGGTTGGTGTACGGTGATATGGGCAACAATATAAGTACTGTGTCCTCTCTGTGGGTATCTGGAGCTCTCCAGCTCTGTTACACTAATTTCGCTTACAGAATTAAGGCAAAAATTAAAAAGTTGAAAAGAAGACCTGGGAAATCCATCGTTCATCTAAATGAAATGTCCTTGCGCATTCAAATCAAACGTCCTTCTTTACAGATTGTGTCAGCTGCTTTCAACACAATGCTGACCACATTCGCTACAGATTTGGTGTTCTTTCCTTTTATCACTGTTAATTACTACGACCACAACCAGACAGATATTGTGACATTATCTGTAGTAACCCCAGCTCCCTAGCATTTTAAAGTCCTGTGAGAATCTCCCTTTGGCGGGGTATTCTGCCTTGGGGCCTCGGCTATGCTCAGCATCTAAACCCAAGCAACAATACAATTGTCAGAGCTGACGATGATACCTTTGCCTCTGAGCTTGAACCTCCGGTATAGGATTTCCATTCTGAGCCTTGGTCGCTGTATAGGATAACATAGGTTTTCACAAAGTTTTCAGCGGTTAAAGTCTTGACCCCCTGGGTAGCAATGGCAGTTATCTTCTTAATTGTGAGGAGATCAATTTGCAGCCACTGTTGGTTGTTGTTCAACTACAATTGAGAAAAAGAGTTGTCTGTTAGCAAACATGTCTATGTCTTTATTTGCTTAAGTGAGAAAATGCTGTTTAAAGACAGTTAAATGCATCAAAACTGTATCAAAGAAGTGCAGAAGAGTGAAGCTGTGGAAAAGTCACAAGCATTTTTGGTGTCCCATACAATTCGCTTCTTCACTGCAGATGGTGTATTTGGTGTCTTAAGATTTCCATATTATTTTCCAATACATAATGAAAGATGACAGAGATTTATCTCCAGTATTGACGTGCAATACATACTACTAACACCAAATGCTCGTAGGAAACAGCGGCTTCCAGCAAATCTCAAGGTACTTCGTAAAGAAATATAGCTCTGTTTTGAAGACACAGAAGCTTACATGTCTTGCTGAAGGTCATCCACCCCCAGATCCATTAAGCTGCACTGCCTATAAATCAACCCAGGAAGGGTTTCTTTAATCCCTTGGAGCCAAATATTCAACTTGTGTTCGTCTCCTGATGAAAAGGAAAGTGCTTCAGGCTCTGGCCCGAAGGACACCATCCATGTCTCAAAATATGATTCCATTGATGTTGCCAGAAGTTCAACAAATTTTCTTCTGAAAGAATTGAATGGTCGTCTTCTCAAAGGATGGTTAAAGAGCTGTGGAGTAACCCTACCACACTCGCCATGGACAGAGTGTGCAGGAAGTGCATGGGCATACAGGCAGCACAAGTTTATTAATTGTAGCTATCTTCCTGTTGTCCTTATTTTTCACTTGTTACCTTGGCTCGCCAGGCATTAGTCTTTCCTTTCTGATTGAGACGAGCGAGAGAAGGTTCCCATGTGCTAAACCAGGATGTCTTAGCAGACGAGGCTGTTATCTGGGTATTCTTAATCTCTCCATTTTCCATTCCAAGCGGCAAAGAGCAACCTGTTAAGAGAAGCACCATGTTATCGCCAGCTCATCCAAGTGGCCAGACCTTAAGCAACAATGTTGGTGTTGAGCCCACCCACAATGTTAACTTCTTTTAACATATTAGGAATTACCAGCACAAGACCCATTCTTACCATCCACTTCACAGCCCAGAAGCTCCATGCGAAGAGCAGGCCTGTTGTAAGCCTCAGTTGGGTAGACTCTGACATACCTCGCAATAATAGGGGGATCGATGATGTTCTCTTTTATCCCATAGGCATCGGAATTACCTTCAAAAATCTGTTAAAAAGGAAAAAAAATTCCACATATCATTAATTTAATGCAAACACAAGCTCAGATGCTGAAAACCTCCTCTGCAGCAAAAGTCGTCCTTTTCACGCCGTTAGCCCCATCCATGGTAATGGAGGGTCCTATGGTGCGAGGCAACTTGAAACATTTCATGGTCCTATCTTAGCATATTTGGAAACGCCTGAAGGCCACAGTTCAAATAAGCAAACCAGTTCTGTGTCTTATACAAGTCTGAAAAGAGACTCTATTCTTAAATAAAGCTGCATTCTTAAGTCTCTGAAGGCCACATTTTTTTCCACTGTCTCTTAACTTAAAACTGTCACCTCATTGCATCATCCGTTGATGCTACCTAGGTTGTTGCAACCCCTACGCCACGTACAGACCTTTTGTGCTGGAGAGCTGTCTCCTTTGAAGGTGCTCCACTTCTGTTTGTCTTTGCTGTAAACAATGAAGAACTTCTGGATGTACAAGGACTTTAAAAACTGCTTGGCTCCCTGTGTCTGTATCCCGGTTAACAGAACTTGTCTTTGAAAGTCCACCTAGCAACAGCAAACCATGTTTACAAATCCAGTAATGCACAGTGAAATCTGTTTCATTCTTGGGCATGTACACAACAGCTTTGAGCCCTACATATTAGCACCCACACCACTAGCACTCTCAGGAGGAATAACAACCAGACGCCAGAGTCCAAATTAATGCTCTCTTGCTTTCATTTCATTTGTGTATTTATTTGTGCATCATTTAATTTCAGAGGCCATTTTACAGAGTTCAGCATAGCACCACAATGATACCTCATAAATATCTGCGTCTCCGTGGTAGGCAGAATTCTGCTGTCCCTGTTTTACAGATAGGCAAAAGGAAGACAGAGAAATTAAAGGCTCACATTTTCATAAGGTGCCTCTAGTTTTGGATACCCAGGCTGAGAAAAGGCATATGACATTCTGAAGTACTGAAGAGCTGTTGTCCCTGCCTACATCAGATCCAAGTGCTGAGCACATAAAACAAATCAGCAAGATGTTCCTATGAGCAGTGAATCTCATTCTTTGGGATATGTCCTCCACATCTCTGTATGCTTTACTGCAGTAACCTCAGCTTCTCACTACGATGCACCCTATCAAATTCTTTCTCCTCCCAACATTATTTCCAGTTCCACATCAGATCTTGCAACTTTCTCCCCCTACTTTGCCTCCACTATCTTAGCATGTCAAATGTTAGCAAAACAAACACAACAGCCACCGGTTGAACTTCTGCTGCAACACAAGTTTGAGTCTGTCTTTTCTCCCAGTTGCTAGTTTTTATGAGATTTGAAAGACATCAACTATGCTCCCTAAATTTTCAAAAAAAAACCCCAACCCCCAAACCCCCCCAAAACAAAACCAAAAAACACCACCCCCACCACCCCCACC
>NW_010390370.1:57207-59296 GCF_000710305.1 Buceros rhinoceros silvestris | reverse complement strand
AACACCCCCCGAAACCCCCCCACCAAACAGAAAATTATCTGCAGCAATGCTTGACAGTATTACACTTCAAATGATCACTGAAGAAGCACATACATATAAATATGTACTGTTAGGTAGACAGAGGAAAAGAAAAAAGCATTAGAAAGGATGACTCCTGCCTACAAAATGGTTACAGTCTAAATTGTGAGGATAACTGTCCAGTCAACGGGCCTCAACAGCAGCAGAGGCTGGGTTACTGTAGGTGTGGTGGACAGCTTATGGTATCACCAAACTTGCTATGTCTTTTCAGTTTTCCCCAGCAGTCCTCTCAGCAAGAATGAGAGCAGCTTGACCTAAAACAAGTTATAGGAAAATCACAACTCAATGGACAAACGTGTTGTACCAACCATACCTGGATCCAAGAGAGTTCTTCTTTCCTCATTGTAGTGCTCCAAGCATTGTATGTTCCAGAATTGTTTAATCGGGCTAACTTGGGTTCCCAGTAGTCTAGACAGAAAATATGAATAAAGCAAGAATTTAAAGAGAGGTACTGGGGAAAAAAAAATAAAAAGGAGGAAGTAACTAGATATTGATGTTGAGTGCTTTAGTTCTTTTCTGATCTGTCTTGGCAAAAAAACTCCAAACAACCAACCAAGAGACTCACAGCATAGCCTAGGATAATTTAGACGTGGTTAGCAACTGAAAGCCAGCTGTTACCCTGCAAAAGTTTGTAGTTAGCAGAATGGCTTTAAAAGTAACAGCCTTTTCTCTAATGTGCTGTCTTGCTGATTGGAAACAAGGGTCTAGAGTTTGCTAAACAGATCTCGGCTGCCAGCAAGATCAGACACAAAATGTGCTCTGCGTGCGTGGAAGAAAGCTCCCCTCTGCGTAGGGAGGTTTCCATGCTAACAACTGATAAGGAGTATATATGACAACACAGCTTTCAAGCCTTAGTAACACTGTGGCAAGAAACGAAAAAAGAAAATTAAATCCACATAAAAATCAGTGTTCCAAAATAAATAATTTATTTGTTTTTTCAAGATAAAGGATGTGTGTTCCTGCAAGCGTGTGTAACTCACATATCTTGATTTGCTGCTGTCCAGGTAAAATTATATCAATTTCTCTACCAAATGATCCCACTTTAATAACAGGAATAAACTTGCTAATTAAAGACTCTGTCATTGCTCTGGATGCCAGGTTCCCAAATCTTTCATAACAGATAAAATTTGTCCTTTCACATCTCATACCACATGCAAATCTTGAAAGCTTTTTGAATACTTTATGTTCATTTTCAAGCAGGAAACCCAAAGGACAAAAAGTTAAAGCTGGATTTGGTCCAGGTTATCCAGCAGGTCATAGACAGAGGACTCCCCGACTCTCAGGCTTGTGACACTGTCATTAGACCTGTGGCACTGTTAACACCTAATGATGAGGGCTACCTAACACAACTCAGATTCTCTGCTTGCAGCACTGGACAGCTTTTTAACCTGACTGTTGATTCACTGCTGAACTGATCCTGTAAGAAGTATCATGAGATGCCAAAAGAATATGGAACTGCAGTACTTTACTGGGGATATTCAGGAGCACGCCCAGACTTTTTTGATTAACTCACCTATATGATCTGAAGCGTCGATCTGTGAATCAAGTATAACTCCACTTGCTAGACCCATTGGACTCCTGCACCCTGAAGAGAGCACAGGAAGGTTGTTGTTAAAGAAGAGAGCTATTCCAGTATATATTCTGGTGGCACCTTCTAAGACAACATCACTCAGAACAATTCTTAGTAACACTGTAGCATCACCACTTTCTTCCCAGAGAAAGCCAAATTAATGTCTGGAATTTCTCTCAACAGATTAATATGCCGGTCACTATGAGAAAACCTCAGATTTGAAGCTCATATGCCAAGTATTTTTTCTTCCAAAGTGAATTCACAGTAACTACTGCACCACCTCCTTGGATGCACAGAGAATGTGCCTTGCATTTTTGCAGAACAGTCTCCCAAATTTATTTTTAGTGATCCTGAAAGGGAAGAGATGACTTTATATCTTGACTCCCGCAGCCAAAAAGCACCTTAGTTCAGTACCTTTCTCTATGACCAAATAGGTTGCCC
>NW_010390370.1:51853-57123 GCF_000710305.1 Buceros rhinoceros silvestris | reverse complement strand
TCCTGCTTGCTGATATTCCCCCACTTCAGTATCTAAAAGCCACCAGCCAGGTCTCTGTGGTTTCATTTCAATTGTCCTAAATGAGCCTTGGAAAAATGGAAGAGAAACATATTAGAAACATTAGCATTATAAGGTTGATGTTTAGCAAGGCTGGATGTTAAACCAAAGATCATCCTATGACTTAACACAGAAAAATTAAGTAACCGTCTACACATTGCAGGGAAAGCAGTAATCACCACCATCTCAATCATTTTTTTTCTTAGCAAGCAAGTTCTAGCTGGAGACTGAGATTGAAATTAAGTGGCCAGTTCAAAATCTAAGCTTTGCTGCTGGGGCAAAGTACAAAACCTTGGATGCCTGTATGTAAACAACAGATACCTGCACGTTAAGTACAGTGCCGAGCCATGTAATGACCAGTACTGTTAAGCTGATTACATAAGGTAGGCATGCTAATTCTGTGGTGCTGATTATAGTTCTCACACCTGCTGCACCAATGTGTTGTTCAAGTAATGCAAAGGATGGATGTCAGGAAACCAAAAGTAGATGTGGGAGAATCAGATGTATGGCCCCTCCCCTCACTTTCTGCATG
Organism: Buceros rhinoceros silvestris; assembly: GCF_000710305.1. Classification (NCBI taxonomy): domain Eukaryota; kingdom Metazoa; phylum Chordata; class Aves; order Bucerotiformes; family Bucerotidae; genus Buceros; species Buceros rhinoceros. The sequence continues at coordinate 56,534 of NW_010390370.1, read as the reverse complement.
CCCCAGGAGTGACAAGGATTGAGCAGAAAACAGATAGGGTTTGGGCTGTTTGCTGCACTTTTTAGAAAGCACAGGACCTGTGTCATTGCTTTTCTTATATTCCTAGTTAGTGCAGACATGAAAATTCCGGTTCCCATTTAAACAAAAGCATATGTAGATGTCATGGTGAAAAACATCTCCTTAAAAAGCTTGAATAGTGAATAAACCACCTACTGTTCACTCCCCATTATGCCAAGCTGATCCCATTATTTTGATCTCCTTGGTGTCTGGTTTTGTTTTTTATAAGCACTAGTAGCTGGCAATAGAGGCTTCGTAAGTGCTATTCTTGCGCACGCACACTGCTGACAGTGATGGGCAAAGGAGTATATCCTGTGGCCTAATGAATACTTTCAGGCTATTTCCTTCCTCCCTGGACACACAAACTCTCCTAGGGCTCACATTTGTTCTTTCTCTTCTGTATCACACTCATCTTGACATTACAAAAGGAAACCCTCCCCATACTGCGCCGATACCAATAGCATTTCCCAGCAAACAGCAGTGAGACTTCAGTGGTACTGAAGCCTGGAGGTGCAGGAACAGGATTGCTGCGCTATTATACATGTGTCATTTCACAAGGAAGTGGTGGCTGACACTATCCTATTGACTTCCTTTTTCCAATACTGACCTTTACTGTTGAGCACCTTCCAAAGCCAAGTCCAGCACTATGACCTACTTTGCAGACCAGAAGTGAGAGACGCAATAAAGGAGAGAAACCCACTCACGCCAACGTATTTGGCGAGTGGCAAGGAAAGTGCAAAACAGAGAGTAGTGCTACAGACCATACTGCTCTTCATTTTCCTTGTGTATACCTTCTCACCTCAGTGGAAGAGATTTGTTCAACCACTTACGTTTTGTCTGTAACTTTACTCATATTTCCAGTTTTAAAGGACAGCAATATTATCTTTATTTCCCCCCCTCCCACAGTGTAAGTAAGGTATAAAGTGACAATTTTCCTTCTGATCATCGCAGGCAAATGAACTGTTAGCGCTCTCAAACTCTTTCTCACTGTGCTTAACACCAACTTTTGCTCACCCTTACATTGGTATGATGATGACAGACCGCAAAGGCCACCCCTTAGAACTTATTCTGCTCCGATACTTACCTGGAAGGAGCATGTATGTACCAAGCTGATGCTTTGGCTCTCCTTGTTCTGTGAAGGTCTGCCCATGAAAATGAACCACATGAATGTCTTTTGGCCCACCCATATTCAGCAAATGCCATCGGACCAGTTCATCTTCATACATCTTCAAGCCTTGCAAATTGTGGGTAATCCCATTAATAGCTGAAAAGAAAATAATATTGTTAGTAAGGAAAACCACTCACAAAACAGGTGTCTTAAAGTGCCAGGATGTAGTTATTAAAATGAGTAAAATATTTAATGAAGTAATGCATTTGGGAAAAACACCCCTTTTTCCAATTCAAAGTGCTACACGCTTGATAGTCTATGTGCATCAATTCAGAAAATCCAGGGACCTCATCAGAGGATTTGAGCACAGTTTCCTCGCAACACGTGGCAGCCAGGAGAACAAGCAGAAGTAAGAAATTAAATGTCAGATGGGAACATTAACATAACATAACATAACACCCTTTAAAGAAAGGACAGCTATCAAAAACTTGTTCTGCAGCTTACCTTTCCACAGCCAAACAGTCACGACTGACACCTTCGATTAATAACTGACTTTATAGACCACATTTTCACAAGGCGCTTCTCAACATGCCTTTTCAAATGTCATCACTTACAGCACACAAGCATCAGATTTTCAAAGACAGAAACACAGATCTTCATTACTGACCGTTTTTTCAGAGGAAAAAAGGGTTACTATTGAACAGTCAGCCACTGACTTAACTCTACATGACTAAAGTCTCTGTACCCACAGAGAGATATATGAAGGCCTGTTCCACAGCTCCTTTGAATTCCTCAGTAAAACCAGTTATTTGTCAAATTATTTGTCAAATTTTTAAATTTCTTGCAAAAAGTTCTCAGGGTATTAGCTTATTACTGAAAAGACAGGTTTCTGGTTGGTTTGGTTGGTTTTTTTAATATGGGTGGTAGAAGTATGTCAAAGTGAGTGAGAGAAGTTTTTGTTCGAAGTTTCAGTCTAGTATGTCCTTTCTTCATTTTAACAACAAATTTCCAGTCAAAATACTTATCTTTACACATAAAACCATGACTATTGTGGGTACAATGGAGTACAAGTAAAAACCCATTCATGTAAATAACATGTAGGATTTACGCATGTTCAGTGAGAGCTGAGGTACCTCCCCCAAGACCTCTCCCTCTACTCCAAAAAACTGAATACTTGGGAAAATGAAATAAGTACCATAGAATTTGTGGCATTGTTTTGTTTCTTGGGTCTTCTCAGCACAAGATCTTCTAGAACGTTTGTCAAAGTACCAGCTTTTCTCTTCATCAAAGACCATAAAAAGCAAGAAAAAGTCTCGGGTCGATGTTCTGCTGCTGTTTGGCTTACTGAAGGTTCCTTTTTGACAGATCAGTATTGGCCCAATCAAACCAGAGTGAATATCTTTCTCCTAGAACGTAATAAACTCGTATTAGATGTAAAAGTGGATTTCCTAAAAGACATAAACCTCCCCATAGCATTCTGTAGAAATGCATCAGGCTGTAAGAATTTAAAGCAGAGGCCAGAATTGCTGTTGCCTTGTATCTTTACTTACCCCTGCTCAGTCTATCAGAGTTACCCAGTGTGAATTCTTGAACAGCTTATATCCTCTTTTAACTGAGTGTAAGAGATTAAATGTCAGATGGGAACATCAAGCCCAAAAGAAAGAGCAACGATCCAAAATGTGTTCTGTAGCTCACACACATTTTTACAGTCATACAGTAACATCATTTGGAGATACTCAAAACCTGGACAGCCTACACTAGCCAACCCTGCTTGAGTTGGGGGGGAGACTAGATGATCTCTAGTGATCCCTTCCAACTTGAATGTTTCTGTGATTCTGTGATCAACCCTAGCAACGCTACCACTTCTATTTTGACTTCCTTACCAGATTTACATCAGAGTAATAGATCCAGGACCGACAAGCTGCTCCTGACTGCACAGGTCCAGATCTCCTGTTTGCATACCATACATATATATAGCTGTTATTTGGCTGAACTTCATCGTCTTCTTTAAACCAAGCAGTAGATTCATCATCATAAATGCTTCCCTCAGAGGACTTTTCATAGAAGAGTCCATGAGCATGGAGAGAATATGGTCTGGATGCTAGATTTTTAAAATGAACCTGAAAAAAAAAAAAGAAAAGATTCTGTTCAGCAAATTCAGGCCTAAACCAAAGTCCACTTCGCAATACATTCTCATGACCTCAAACCAGGGTCAAGATTTGTATGATGATTACAGGCTACGTTGTGAGCAGCTTTTGGCATTTCCATGCAGAGTCTCCCTCTTCGATGCAGGTAGTTAATTAAAAAGTGGAAAGCATGAGTCTGACTCCCTGTCCTCCACAGAGTCTGGGTTCCTAGGACGGTTGTTACAGCAAGCAGGGAGATGGGGCATTTCTACCTCTTAGGCTTTGCTGCACAGTTTCGTTACTATTTTGCGCTCTTATTTACTGTTAGGACTCTACGTTCTCACTGTGACTGAAACCAGTGCTTGTCACTCATCGTAGAGAAGCATAAGGATAGGAAGCTTACATATATACCTCTCCTCAGAGAATGACACTCCCAAGCTAAAATCGGCTGTTTCTTCTCTTACTCATGTTTTAAAAGGAGCTCAATGTGTTCCTGTGGTGCACTAGTCTTACTGAAATAAGCAGAAAGCAGTGAGAGCTACTCTTCCCACCTAAGCCCATTCTCTGTGTGTTGAAAGACTGGATGAAGAAGGATGAGAGAAGGGAAACCCTACAGCAATGTGCTTTTTAATGCAAATATACCACTGTATCACCAGGGGTACAGTTCCTCTCCATCCTTGTTCTTTGTATTAGAACTAACCAACCCATTTACAGAAAAAAGTTTTCAGAGGAAAATACACTTTTTGGACAAGTATATTTACTCATCTTGAATACAAATTTACTAATTTCTTTAAAAACAATTTAAATGCTCCCTTTACATATAAAAAATTAATATTTTCAGTGCAATCCGGCTTTAAAAAACTTAGTTTTTTTAATGTTGAACTTAAATCTCATTTTACATTAGGCTGATAAGCCAGTATTTAATGTTGGGAAACATAAGAAAAACAGAAGTGAATTTACCATGGATAGGAGAGAAAAAAGGATGTTTCAAAGAAACATCACAGTGCTTGTATGTCCACACTGCAATTACTAGCATTGAAAACTGTTTCCCAGTTTTGGGGTATTTTTAGACCCATTCTATGTCACGCTGTAAGACCCCCATAAGAATCTTATCCTGCCTACATACTCAAAACATTGGCCTACCAGGATAACGTCGTCCACTTCAGCCCGGATAACTGGCCCCAGGATGCCAAGGTGCTCATTATGTTCATCTTCATCCTGAAGAGTCGTAAAGGTACTGTCTGTATATCTTTGGAAAACCACCTTGTATCTGGTGCCATCTTTACATGTGTTGTCATTCATCATTGTACTGCAAGGAAATCCCCAATTAAAATCCCACACAGTGAATCAGAAGTAGCATCTTTGATGAAATCTGAGAGCTCATTCAGCA
>NW_010390370.1:51344-51722 GCF_000710305.1 Buceros rhinoceros silvestris | reverse complement strand
CATTTTAGAATATAAAGAATAAACACACAAATAAATGTCAGGTGATAATGAAAATCATGACTTGCAATGTTTAAGAAATTCTAGTTCTACAGTGGTGTATGTGATCCTTCAAATATCTGGTCAGCTATCACCGAGAAACTCCAAGTAGTCTCTGAAAATCCACCTGAGCTCTATTTTCCTTTTTTAACCCTAGCCTCAGTAATCTGAATCAGACCTTAGCTCACAGCTTTAGTGAGCCACCACCTGTACCCCACTGCCTCGCAGATGTACCTTCTCTGGAAAGCTAACAGAAACACATTTTACATTGGATTATGTCCGCATATAGAGCAACACAGAATTTGGAAATAAAAAATAAGGTTTAGGCATTCAAACCATTCT